>NC_052619.1:58103588-58330184 GCF_016545825.1 Eucalyptus grandis
AGGTTGATGCTGACTGAACAGAAAGTGTGTAACAAGCTGAATCATAAATAAGCTCTACCAAGGATTGCCAAGCATTTGGAACCGAGTTTCCTCCTCCCTTTCTAGTAACAAAATAAAGCAGAAGTAGGACCAAACTGAGAGTTAGCCGCATAAACAAAGATGGATCTGTGAATTAGAAATACAAGTCTCCTATATTCATAGGAAAAAATGGGATGATTTCAAATTGTTCAATTGGGCTGGGGACCATCTTCACTAGTGCATGCTTTCAAAATCCTCCTTTATACCAAGAAGCTCCATCCTTTCCCCTAGAAGCAGAGGGTAACCTTGAAAAGTGGGAGAACACCTAGCAAACTTGTCCAACGAGTCAAACAGCGACATGTAAGGATTAGCCTAGCTGATCTACATTAACATTTCTGATTGAATTGAGAAGAAATCGAGGATGTGGTCCACTTTTTTCTTATGTAACGATACTAGAGTCGAACAGAGAACTTTGCCATTAATTAAACCTCCCTGTAAAATCCATGCACATTCGATATATAAAATGAAACTTTCTCAATGTATTTGCTCCACCAAACTCCCTTGCATGGGCTAAAAATTCCTCTAAGCTGTATAGAATTCTGGTAATGAATCTGGAAAATTTTGGTTTTGAAGCTGTCTGGAAAAGAAAGGGTATTCACAAAAGGCGACTGTACATGAGCTGAGTGAAAAACTAGTCATTCTCTGACGCTACTTGCATGATTTTCTTGAAAGTAGCCTTGCTTTGAGCACTCGCAGCTGCCATGCTGCTCACAGTTAGGGTCAAGAGCAGACCACAGGCATCCCCGTTACTCCTAATTTTCTTTAGTGTTCGGGTCACAAGAACAGATCTCGTCCAGAGTAGCCAAGTGACTCTCCTTGCTTTGTTCAGGTCTGATTTCCCCTAATACCTTAAGCCAGACAGGAACAGCACCAAAGTCCCTTAATTACTCAATTGCGTCTTTCATTGCAAGACAATGTCACAAGACCCATCATCCACACAGATGCGTTTCACTCTCCTCTGGAGCATCTCACTAGTGGCTTGTGCCTGGATGGCATTCTTTCTGTCCTTGGTAAGATGAAGCAGTTTGTACATTGAAGAAGAAGCATCGATGATAGCTACAATGTTCCTTTCTCCGATGACATTGATCAGAGGACTGATTGCCCCTTCTCCAATCAGACGCCTGTTCAAATTGAGGGTCGATAGTTCAGACAGAGCTGACGGCAGCAATACTTCTTGTTTAAGCTGTCCTGGAGTTCAGCGACCCAACGAGGATCGATATAACAAATGGATTGTCCTTCATTAGCTCCTTGTTACTCTCGTGGACTTAGAGATTCAAAACTATGGCAGTCAATCCTCTTTGAGACCAGGATATTATCTGCCGCCTTGTTCAGGGAAAGTGGGTTTAACAATTTTTAGACCTGCTGATTCCCCAAAAGACTCACGAACTGAGGCTTGTCTGTTCGTTAGCTCTCAGAGTTCTTTAGCAGCCACTTTCTGATCATCCAGGGTGGAGGACATTTTGTCAAGGATTCAAAAAAATCTTTGTTGCAGTCACCGGCTGTCTTCCCCTCGTCCTCAGTCAAGTTTGGTAGCTTAACTCCTTGCTCCTTGCAACATTTTACAATTAATGTCCAGGCCATACGATTTGGAGCAAGTCTAGCATTGCAAAGATGTTGCACGGTTTGAGGGCATCTCCTATGGCCCTATTCAGCCAGTCCTGAGTAGGAAGGTGATCAAATGTCTGGAAACAGCAAAAAAAAGAAAAAGGAAAAAAAGGAACAAAATGTGAGCCTGGTAATCACTCAAACAGGCCTGATGTGGCTAAGAACCCTAGGGTTGAGGAGAAAAAGGTTGGATAAAGGATTATCTCTAATTCCATATCTTAATTAATCAATGCTGCACTTATTTATTCGTAGATCAGAAAACCCTTCATCATATAAATACAATACCTTAGCAGAGAAGCTATATCAAGAAAATATTTGCCAATTACACGGGTCATTAAAAAGGAGATATGCAACTTCAAAGAGAAACCAGCTCTCTCCTGACTCTATCCTGCAATTCTCGTCATTGAGAAGGTTCCCATGAGAGAACAAAACCAAACAAGAGCCCCATATAATCTCTATCGAATATACAAAGAGTGCTTCTCTAGTTTAACTTATCAACCGCCATAAAGCAAATGGGCAACCACATGGTCCCAGATTGTCCAAGCAGGGTTTCCTAAATTATGGCAATCCCACAAGACATGGGAATGAAATCAAAGTCAAATTCAAGATCAGAACTGATAATGGATGACCATGACAACCCGCAATTCAGATAGCTACCACATAACAGAGCACTCAAACCCTCCTCCACTGAAAATAATGATCCTTGAGCAACTATTAAGCCACTTTGAACATCAATTTGAGCTAAACTAAACTTTCAGTCTCTAGGAAAAAAAAAAGAACAAACACAAGGGGAAAAAAAAAAAAAACCTGTCCATTCTCCAAAGTAACTGAGTCCACCATCACTTTGTTTGAAATGGCTAAGAGGAACTCTTTGGGAATTCCCTTCTCGCCACGGGGTTTCTTCTCAAACTTCTTCAACGTCAACTCTGTCAAAAGTTGCAGAGTTTTGATAGCTTCATGGTGCTCTTTAACTTACAATCGTCTTCTGTAGTGATCATCTCCACTAGCCTTGAAACTTCGTCGTCTTCATCGAACCTCCGTCTAAGTCCTCTATTTCTGCCATCTTCTGTCACTCACTCTAAGTGACGCCATACAAACAACAGACAAAAAATGGATTGAACTCCACCAACTTTGCGATAACTCAAAATGGGTCTGTCAGAAAAGAAGGGAAGAGTGAAGAAAGGATTCAACTTCAACTTTCTGTAATGTGACAGGTTTCGAATCGGCTCCTTTCTGGTAATTTGGCAGTTTCCAGTTGAGAACCAGTTTCTAATGATTGGCATTTTTTTTTTCTTTTTCCGTTTTTTCAAGAAAAGAAACTACACGTAAAAATGCTGACGTCACCCTGGCTGTTCTTTGTTAACTGAAATTTTCAGACTGGATGAGACTTGAGGATGTTCTGTCGGCAGTTGTTCGCGTCATTGTTGATTTTGCCAAAACAGAGCTCAAAACAGAAAAAAATTAGAATAACTAGTTCTGCCTGATGCCGTGGATAGTAAAAAATTATAGATAAATGAGTTGATTAAAAAAAGTTGAAGGACGGCTGCTGAATGTTGCTTTCGTTTTCATGGATTTCTGCCTGTTACACTAGATCAGGCATGTCATAAGGTTCTGTCGACTGGTCAAACTAAAGACATACGTAAGTGCACATGTGTAGCCTAAATCTTATTTCATTATGAAGTCTGTCAATGTCAGGTGTAAATAAAGTAGAACTAGAGTAAGACAATAACAATCCTTCAAGGTTGGTGCTGACTGGGACCAGAAAGTATGTAACACACTGAAGTATGCTCTCAAAAGCTTCTTTTTTACCAAGAAGCTCCATTCTTTCTCCTAGCATCAGACGGTAACCGTGAAAAGTATGAAACAACTGAGCAAATTGTCGAGGGAGTTAAATATCGGCATACAAGAATCTGCCTAGCTGATCTACACTAGCATTTTCTGATTGAATTGAGAAGAAATCGAGAATGTGGTCTACTATTTTCCTATGTAACAACACTAGAGTTGAACAGAAAGAACTTGCACTATCACTTAAGTCTCTGTCAAATCCATGTACATTCAATGTCAAAAATGAAGCTGTTCTCGATGTATTTGCTCAACCAAAGTCCCTCACATGGGGAAAAAAACTGTATACAATCCATGTAACAAATCTGGCAAAAATTGGTTCTGAAGCTGCCGTGAAGAGGATGGTATTGACAAAAGGTGACCGTACATGAGCTGACTATAGAGCTAATCACTCTGTGATGCTACTTCCATGATTTTCTTGACAATGGAAGCGGTCTTCCTCTGAGCCCTCGCAGTTGCCGTACTGCTCGCACTTAGTGCCAAGAGCAGACCACAGGCATCCTCGTCGTTCCTAATTCGCTTTACAGTGTTTGGATCATAAGAACAGATCTTGTCCAGAATAGCCACACAATTCTCCTTGCATTGTCCGGGTCTGTCTTCCCCTAATACCTTGAGCAAGAGAGGAACAGCATCAAAGTTTATCAACTCATCAACAGCATCTAGGTCGCGAGACAATAACGCAAGAAGACCCATCATTTCATCCACACAGATCCGTTTCACTATCCTCTGAAGTATCACACTGGGGGCTCGTGCCTGAGTGGCATTCTTCATGTTCTCAGCAAGATGTAACAGTTTGTACAGAGCAGAAGAGGCGTTGACGATAGCTACAATGTTCCCTTCTCCAATGACATTGATCAGAGGACCGATTGCTCCTGCTTCTCCAATCAAACGCCAATTCGATTTGAGGATTGATAATTCAGACAGAGCTGCGGCAGCAATACTTCTTGTTCGAGGTGTCCTGGAGTTTAGTGACCCAACGAGGAACGATATGACAAATGGATTGTCCTCCATTAGCTCCTTGTTGCGCTCGATGATTGAGAGATTCAAAACTATGGCAGTCAAATCCTCTTCAAGATCAGGATTATCTACCACCTTGTTCGGGGAAAGTGGGTTTAGCAACTTTTGGAAGGCCCCCGCAGATTCCCCAAAAAAGGCACGAACTGAGGCTTGTCTGTTGGTCAGATCTCGTAATTCTTTGGCAGCCACTTTCTGATCATTCAGGGAGGGGGACAATCTGTCAAGGAGTGATTCAAAATAATCTCTGTCGCAGTCACCAGCTATCTTCCCTTCATCTTCCATCAAGTTCGGTAACTTAATTCCTTGCTCCTTGCAACATTTTACAATTAATCTCCGGGCCAAAAGATTTGGAGTAAGTCTAGTGTCGCGAAGGAATTGCAGGGTTAGAGGGCATCTCCTGTGGCCCTCATTCAGCCAGTCCTGAATAGGAAGGCGATTGAATGTCTGGAGAAAGGAAATCAAACAAAGAAAAATGAAACAAGAAGAAACTGTGACTAAGAATCCTAGGGTTGAGGAGAAAAAAGGTCGGATAAAGGCCAAAAAGAACCAGCGATATCACTAATTCCATATCCCAATTAATCAATGCTTCACTTATTTATTCCCTAGAATCAGTGAAATCCTTAACAGTACAAAATACAATACCTTCGCAGAGAAGGTATCTCAATAAAAAAGATTGCTGATTACACGGGTCATAGAGAAGAGAGATATGCTACTCCAAAGAGAAACCGGCTCTCTCCTGCGATCCTCCTCATTGAGATGGTTCACATGAGAGAGCAAAACCAGACAACTGCCCAGTATTCATTATCAGTATCGAATATGAAAAGAATGCCACTCTAGTCTTACTTATCAACTGCTACAGAGCGAATTGGCAGCCGCACATTCCCGGATTGTCCAAGCAAAGTTTCCTAAATTATGTTATTCCCACAAGACAGAACTAATAATGGATGATCATGACAATCCATAATTCTAATGGCTACCCCACGACAGAGCACTCAAGGCCTCCTCCATTGAAAACAATGATCCCTGAGCAACTGTAAAACCACTGTAAACATCACTTAAAGCTAAACCCAACTCACAGCCACTAGAAACAGAAGAGCCAAAAAGAAAGGAAAGAAGAACAAGCACAAGAAAATGACCAAGAACAAACACAAGAAAATGATAATGGATGACCATGACAATCCATAATTCTAATGGCTTCCCCACGACAGAGCACTCAAGCCCTCCTCCATTGAAAACAATGATCCCTGAGCAACTGTAAAACAACTGTAAACATCACTTAAAGCTAAACCCAACTCACAGCCACTAGAAACAGAAGAGCCAAAAAGAAGGAAAGAAGAACAAGCACAAGAAAATGACCAAGAACAACACAAGAAAATGACTCAAAACCTGTCCATTCTCCAAAACAACTGGGTCCACCATCACACTCTTCGAAATGGGACAGAGGAACTCTTCAGGGATTCCCTGCTGGACGCGAGGCCTCTTCCCCAGCGTCTTCCACTTCGAGTCCGCGTAGAGTTGCAGAGCCCTGATAGCTTCGTCGACCGTCTCCAACTTACACTCGTCTTCTTTAGCGATCATCTCGAAAATCCTGGACACTTCGCTCTTCAACTCCTGAGGGCTCTTCGTCGAGCCTCCTCCTCCATCCGGGTCCCCTGTTCCCGCCATCCTGCATCACTCGCTCGAACCGACACCCCCCCTCGCGAAGAACGGAGCAAGAAAATGGATGGAACTCGAGGATCTTGCGGAAACTCAATCTGGGTACGTGAGGAAAGGAGGGAAGAGCCAGGAAAGGATATGTGATCGGTTCTGAGTGGGTTCCTTTCTGGTAATCTGGCAGTTTCAGTTGAGAATCCGTTTTGACGTGCTCGTGTTGACCGTGATATGGAAATGGAGCATCAGAAATGCTGACGTCACTGGATGGCTGCTTCTTCAAACTGAAATTTCTCTGATTGGATGTTGAGATGTTCTGTCGGTGGTATTTTGCACGTGGATTGCTGGTTTCGCCGAAAGAGAGGTCAAAACTGAAAATTTGGAAGGATTAGGTTTGAAATTTATACAGATTAATTAAAAGTCAAAGAGCAGGGCTCCACAATTACAAAGATTATACAATTAGTGGAGAAAAAGAAATATTATAATTAGTGGACATCAAGTTCAGTAATCAATTTTTTTAAAGTAATTTCATATATGATTTTCGTGTCTAGAAATTGAATTATAAGAAAATAGTTTGAAAATGTTATATCCTTGTCAAGTTACTCTATAATAAATTATATGATAGAGTAGTAAAAAAAACCAATACCATGCGAAGGTCTTCTCAATAATCTACATCTCATAATAAACTTCGGATGTTATCAATATAACCTCTCCAAAAATCATTCTATTGAACATTTGGTATTGCTCTTATGTATCGGTTTTAACCTTAGAGTTAATCGATTAGCAAACATGCATAAGCCTAAGCCAAAATTCAAGTGATCCTTAGTCATAATTATAAAAATTTGTTGATTCAATGCTATTATATTTGGCATATGGTCGAGGCATAATATGAGAATACCAATTATTATGTTTAAAAAATGTTTGTTTAGAAAAATAGATAAACCTAATGATTATTAGGAAAAGAAAGTGAATATCTTATAACGATGTTGAAATATTGATGTGAATCATATAAAGTACAATTTATAGTTGTATTGATGAAGATACCTAATTGTTATTCTTAAATAAAAGATAAACCTAAATAAAGGATTGACTTAATTGTGATATAGAACGGATAATTATAGAAATGGTCATTTAAATTTGGCTAAATGCCTAATGTAGTTTATGAAATTTTAATTTGTTTGATGTGGTTCTTAAACTTTTGATAGATATTCAATCTAGTCCCTAGATTATATAAAAACATCCATTGTTGTCCTTTCATTAATTCAAGTTATGGACAGCATTGAATGTTAAAAAAATTCATACATCCAATGCATAATTGGCTAAGTTGAGGGACTACATTAAAAATTTAAAGACTACATTGCATATTTAGTCATGTCATTTTTCCAAAATAGAATGAAGAAAACAATGAAAGGAGGGACGTAGTGGGAACATATATCCACCTCAAAACCCTCCCTTCATCTATTTTTATAGAAGATAAAAAGACATCTTCTCTTTGGGTTTTATTTCAATTCCCCTGCACTCTACTGATCTATTAGTATTACTATTGATGATAATATCATGCAAGCCTAATTGATAACTCGCCAACTCCGATCATGCGCAACATTCGAATATGTTGATGATGAAATCATGAGCCTACCCTCTCACGAATATGTTTGTTCTGTTCAAAGTGTTAAGTCATAAGCCATGGATGGAAGATTCGATTGCTAAGGGATGCATTTTTGTCATCAGATGCAATTTGAAGCCACTTCAGTTTTGAATACCATTCATTCTCCGCCAATGAGTTTTTTGAGCAACTTGCCCAATGATATAAAAATACAGAGGATTCACTGTACTATCGCTAAGTCCTCACATGCAACCAAGTACAAAACTGCCTACTAAACAGATCACCCGTTTGATCTATTTGTGAAGAGCACAACTTCAGGCACAAGTCCAACCGGCCGGCAAGAACCAATTGGCAGAACATTCCAATGCTTCAGGCCCGACCAGACAGGCACTGGGGGGAGTAATCAGGGTGGAAACTTGTGGTGCTGCTCAGCAAATTACAGCCCTAGAATACCGAATATTGCGGACACCTGATACTCGAGTCCATCCAAGGCTGCATGATCCGCCAGTAGCTACTGAGCTTTTGCATATAAACAATAACATCCAATTCGATTCAAAATGGATCCGCTCGAGTGCACAAAATCGAGTTCCTCTAAAAGTAAGTGATTACAATGAGAATCAAGTCTTATCACATACCTTAAGCAAAATCAAACACATGGAGTGCTCTCAAGAAATTGATCTATTTCAGCAAGATGTAAGTAATCAAGATCTTCTTTGAGAGGATCTACCTACTTTCTAGGGGTTTCCATACTTTTCACCCGTATCCTCATCATAGAAAATCATTTTTCCTAGAGTATCTGATGGCTGCTGTTCAATTTGTCCAAATTTTAAACAAGTTTCTCCCCTTATCCTCAATTCTAAGATCAAATTGAAATCAGAAAAGAAATGAGCCACTTCAACTTCTGTGCATCACCTGTCAAAGAAACTTAGCAGCTGCACCACATGGCATTTGTGAGTTGTACATAAATTTTCGAGGTAGACGATGACAGCAACCTGCAGAAACCATCAGCTTATCCCATCCATCAAATTTGAACTTCAATCGATTGGAAACAGCAAGGAGACTTTTCTGTATAAACTTCTGCTCCCCGGAGGGTTCAACAGTAGCTGACCACAACTTCATTCAACCCCACTATAAAATCTGCCGAAAAAGAAAGACTCCAACTCACATTTGCATGACACACACTATTACTTGCATGAACTGAGACATTAATTATCATGGCAAGTTGGTAAAAATCTAATTGAAACAATGATCGAGTTGTTGGAAATGTGAGGAAATTTTCTAATCTATGCAAGTTCGTCAGAAATCAATGAAAGAGTAGTCAAAGTATGACAATCATTAACATGATCTTTCACCCAAGATATTATCCAAAAGAAAAGAAAGGATAAATAGAAACCAATGATAGAATATCGAAGAAACAGCAATGACAATTGAGGATACAAAGGAGGATACAGAGGTAGATCTAATTCTTGGAAGCCTGACAACTTCATACTGCAAATTAAATGCACATAAACTAAGTCAAAAAACCAAGAGTTTAAAAATTCAGTCCCAGATCCTACTAGAGGACTTGAATAACATACCTGACAAGGAGAGAACCTCGTAAAAATTCCTTAAAAAGGTTATTTTCCGTTGGCCTTTCACTATTAACCTTATTCTAGCAGCTACTTCATTTACGAGCACTAAAGTCTACTCTTCAGATTAGTCATCAGTCTTGGAAGGATCATATCTATCCTCAAAACCATGAAGCGGGAAGTCTGAATTATGTCTTCCATGAGTCCTCGCTGCCTTCTATCTCTGGAGTCTCGATTCCAGTCATTCCCCCTACATCACTTCTAGAAGATGATCTGTCCTTGCCTTGGTTGGATCTACCAGAGTATGAACTTTTGATCTCTTGATTTTTTTTTCTAGTCAGCTCTGCATCTTCTCTTTCAATCCTATGACTAGTATACCTATGCGGAAGACTTTGAGCGCTCCTTTCTGGACTTCGGGAATAATAGTGCCTATCATGCTTGTATGCTCCAGTACTCTTACGTTGATCTTCATGAGAATACCTTCCTCTAGACTTTCCATGTTCGGAATAAGTATCCTCATTGACATTAGAAGTAGATGTGACTTCATGATTGGTCCTTAATCCTCTCTGAGGATAAACAGGGTGCCCTTCAGTTTCATAACACAACTCAAAGGTGCCATTTGCTGGAATTGCATCTGATGAAGGTACTTCATTTGAGTGAACCTCAATGGGAGCACCTTTCTCAAAGCATCCAATACCTCCAGCTTGCTTAATTTCCTCCATATATTCCTCTATTATATCTCTCATCACCTTCAGAGTCGAAGTACAACAAATTCAGCCATTAGTGTGGATGTTCTCACAAAAGGGGAAAGCTTTTTAGGAGAAAGCAAAAGGGAAAATCCAAAATAAATTTCACAAGTACTAATATCATGGATAACTCTCAGATTCTCAAATATAGCTCCTGTACCATCCAAATACAAATAAACTTAGCAGAGATTTTGCTCTTCCAACAGACAGCATGCCTACCTCAGAAATATTGCGCTTCGACTTCTTGCCACGATATGACATCCTTCTGCGCTTGTAATCCCTTTCTTCAGCCAATAGCTCCTCTCTGGTCTTTGCCTTGCCCGTATCCTTAATCATACAATAACATAATTACGATAAGGAAGGCAGGGGTGGTGAGGTGAATGAACCAAATTTTTAAAGCTACAAGCCATTGCACAGCTTTGCCTGTTCTTTCTGAAAACAATGGAAATTTACTTTGAACTGCTTGTATATACCTGATTAGATGAGCACTGCCGAGGAAGCCCATCGTGGTCTATGATAGGTTTGTAATCAGGACGTTTTTCTCGCTCCTCATTGGCTTTCTTGGTTATATCATCATGCTCAATCATTCTACACATGAAAGAGAAGTCCTCAAAGGATAATCCAAGGAGAATACTAAACAATAAATCAAAAAGTCTGTTAAGCAGAAATGATGGTTACAATATAGACTAAATCATTGACCAACAGTAATGACACTGGCACATTTTGGGAGGAAGCATGGCTAATGGAAAGCATAAATACGGAGGAAGACATTTGATAATAAATCTAATTTCTAACTTGCAGGACTTGTGAATTCAAAGGCCAGGTCATATCATCAAGTTGCCATACTAATGATCAAAGCAACAGAAGTTCTTTTATAAGCATTTAAGTTATCATCACTGAATAACTCAATCCAGAGAGCTAATTTCATGGCACGTCAAGCCTGGTTTTATTTACTATGTCCATTAACTCCATAGGAATTGCCTGCTGAAAGTAAAAGAATATTGAGAGCCTCGATATAAACAGAAAACGAGAGCATCAACGCACCGCTGATATCTAGAAGGCTGTTGAGAATGCCGTAGCGCCTTAATTTTTACTTCTAGTAAGAATCTCTCATGCAATGCTGCAACAGCAGCAGCTACCTGGGACACAAAAATCACCTTCTTATTGATGTTTCCAACCGCTGTTCCATCTACTCCATCCACTTCAATATCAAGCTGCGTCTTGATACCGCCGGCATCTCTTTCATGTTTGTTTTCATTTTTATCAGTGGATTCATCCTCCTGCTCCGGATAGTCCAGTAGCAGATGCGACCCAGCATCCAATAAGCACTTCCTAAGCATGTCAACAGCAAAGAACTTTGAATTCACCTTGCCATACAAAACAGAAAGCCGAGATGCCAACCACATCATAACCTGGATCAAATTGGGACACTTAAACTCACTTGAACTACCTTTATTCCCTTTCAAATCCCTTGTCTTCAGCAAACTAACACCTTCCCTTACAATCGCCTTCAAACACAGAGTACACAGCATAATAATATGATCCCCCAAGGCCACATCAATAACCACACCACATCGCAGAGAATTAACAATAACCCATCTCCTCAAATCACTCTCTTTAACCAACCCCACCCCCGAAATCACCCTAAGCACATTGTACGAATACCCATTCGGATAGTCACTCCATGTCTCGATTTCTCTCTGAACGCTCCACAACTGTGAAGGCAGAACACCAACGAACAAATTCTCAACTTCTTCAATACCCACATCACCATCAGCACTAAAATTACCGCATTCAATCGACAGGACACCAGGCAACGTAAACGTCCTCCTACCATCACTATCCTCGATGGGAAAAGCAACCGCACCAGGACAATCCTCGTAGAAAAAGTTAGACCCGAAGTCGCCATAACCGTCCAACGCGAGGCAGAGCTCGCTGCCGGGACCGCCGACTGCTCCAGCGAAGTGGGGGTTGTCCTCCGAGGGCCCCAAGGTTTTCGGGTAGCTGAGGGATTGCAGGGAGGAGTCCAAATCGAGAGGGGCGGGGCAGCGGAGGTAGTGGCCGAAGAGCGATTCGGGGGGCACGCGGTGGTGAGGGTTGAAAGGGCAAGAGACGAGGTCGGGGCCCGCTTGCGGCTTCAGGGGGAGCAGGGCGGAGAGGGAGTCTAGGGTTTGGGCCGAGGCGGCGATGAGGCGGTCGAGGGACGATAGCGCGGCGGCGAGCGACGGAGACGGCGGCGGCGGAGGAGGAGGCGCGGGGATCTGGGGAGGCGGGATCTGCTGGGGATGAGGAGGGAAGAAGGCGGCGTTCGGGCTAGGGGGAGGGAAGGGGAGGAAAGGGAGGCTCGGAGGTGGATTCATGGCGTCCCCTGTGCGTAGCAGAGGCGAAGTGTTCGATGAAATTACTGAGAGAAGGAGAGGGTTTTGGGCGAAATGGCGGGAGGCCATTTGGGGAGCGAACACGGGCTTGATGGAAAATATGGGTCCGGTTCCATATGGGTTGGGCCGACGAAGAGGAAGATGGCGGATCGGGAGTCAAATCGAAAGATCCGACCCGATCTAAAAAAAAAACGGGTCGAAATTTTTTGGCTTCGGCTTGAATAACATTATATAGACGTGACTCGGGGTGAACATAAGTTTAGGGTATAATCAAAAACCTAAAATTTGAAATAAGTCTCTGCATTTTTCATATTCCATATATTTGCGCAATCCTATTGCTAGGGGTGAGCATATTTTTAGGACAGAACCGGGAACTGAAGAACCGGACTGTCGAGTCCAGTTCGGTTCCCAATTATATGGAGGGATGGGTAGGTTCTCGATTCCACTTTGTTTGGTTCTCAATTCCTATAGGGATTGGGATTGGAATTGGAATCGGACTAGTAATTGGGAACCAGGAACCCGAACTTTAAAGTAGCCGTCCATTTGGTATTGAACTTCCGAAATTGTTGTCCACTGATCTTTCTTTGACATTAAAGATTTCGATGTTTAACTTGATGGGTCTTTTAATTCCCCCCTCTTATCTATTGCCTCAATGGATTACATGACTTAATAGATGAGGAAATCTGCTTTCAATTTTTAGACATACCGTTAATAACCTTATTTATGTGGCTATCAAAGATAGGGAAGAAGGATGAGAGATCTCACTTTTGAATTAAATCAAGACAGGGTTTATTCTGCAGTATGCTATGCCCATATCTTTGTGCCTAATGTGTTCTCGTGGACCATGAGACCTATGGAAGCTACAATTGCTTCTTTTATGTTATTATGTTTAGGCAATTGGTTCTTCAATATAGTGATTCAAGAGCAATCGGTACATTGAAAACTGTATTTTTTTTTTTTTTTTTTAATAATATTCGACAAGTGCATATTAACACTCTTTCTTAGGCAATCGATAAAAAAATCCCTGTTTATTTTTATTGTTGCATTTGTTTTCCAAAAATGGAAAAAAAATTGTTAGACCTTAGGATTTAAGTTATAAAAATTGAGGAACTTGTATATGATGATAAATACTAGGTTCTAGACGGAAATATTCAATGGCATTCAATGATGAATGTACAATCTGAAACTACTAGTCCAACATTTCATTTTTGGTATTATCCATAACTGAAACTTTTACTTTATTAATACTTTATAATTTTCTTGTATATAAATATAAATTGTGATAAGTGGATTGTAGCAAATAGTGATTAGTAGACTGCAATCATTTAATTAAAAATACGTGTAAAATTTAGATAGATTCTAAAACCTATGATAGCGTAAGTTCTACGTTCCTAGGCATGCAGGGCAGGTTCTAAGTTTAAAAAATTAGGGAATCTGTACGGACAAGTAAGTTCCAGTGGAATTGGACAAAAACCACTCACCCTAAGATGTGCCCTCATGCAGATTAGTCATTACATGTTGAGAATCGTTAAAGAATATCCGATGAGATGCTAATTTTTCCATTACATGAGATGCTAACATTTTAAAAGGTTGTTAGCGCATGTCAAGGTTGTAGGGTCAAAAGTGTTAGGATATGGGGGAGGTAGCGAACTCTCCACTCTCAAATAAGCTTCATGGACTATTCTAGGTTTCCTCACGGTCAACCAATTCCAACTGCTCCCAGTCATTTCCCAGTGAGAATCGTCAGAGGAAATCCAATGAGATGCAACTCTTCCACTGCAGTCCACATGCGATGCCGATATTTTAAGAGGTTGTTAGCGTATGTTAAGGTGGTCGTTCAAAAGTATTAGGAAACGAGGAACATGGAAAACTTTCCACTGTCAAGCATTTTGTAAAATCGATGTTCAGTACCATGATCATCAACTTAAGTAAGTACGTCAAATGAGCATCCTAAACTACTCTTGATTTCCTTACAGTCAACCAACTTCAACTGCTCCGCTTTTTTTGGTACAGCGGTTCATCTCCCCCTATCCTAATCTAATATTCGGTCCTTCGGGTTTTGTATTTGTACTTTCAAGCAGATTGGACAGCTTCTCTCGGACTCCTCTGCACTTTCCTTGTTGCTGACCCTCCAGAGGATTTAAACAGTTTGACTGAACAGTACAAGGTCCCAGGAATTATTTTTCCACGTCGATCATTGCTTACAATTCGGTTTTAAGTTGATAAGAGCTCAAGAAATGGGTTTGCCAGGAATTTAAAATGCCCAAACAAGTTTGAAATTTTTTCCTAAGAATGCAACATCGATATTGCCATGAACTGGCTCGAGCAGGACCAGACTAGTTTCTTCATTTACCAACGAGTCATGCATGACACTTGCCTGGTGATGGAGTTACTAATCATGATCGTTATACATCCATCTCATAATGCCACGGTACTTGGCCGTGATGTAAAATCCTTCACCATGGGTTTGAAACTCTCAGGGCGGATCACCGAATAACTAGGACTCCCATAGCTTATCATACCCCAGATCTCATTTTGAGAGTTTATTGTCACTTTTACTTTAATTTCAGAAGTGGAAATGGATGAATTTGTTATATGTCAGTACTAGTATGCTGAAGCATCTTTATCATCAGCGACTTGGTTGGAATGACTGTAAATCAAGTGTGGTAGAGTGACAAAGATCTTTAAAACTATAAAAGATCAGATTGCATTGACATATGAAGCAGAAGCAGTTAGTCTGTCATTTTCGCATTCGGCCATTGAGGTGATGTGAGTTAAGGACGAGAAAATTAATTGAGTTTTGTGTGTAGCTGTTCGAAAAACTACACTGACCAGAATTTGAATGGAAAATGGCCTAACCAATGTTTCCGTACTTTGTGTAGAAAACTATGAGATGTGCACGAGGTCTGGCATCTATAAATAGGCATCATTTTGCAGCAAGTGTTCGCATCCATTAGAGCACCCGAGAGTAGAAAAAAGAAGAAGAGAAAAAAAACAACATGACGATGAGCATTCAACTTTCCGCCAGTTTCGCACTCTTGGCTCTGGTGCTGTCCCTCGCCGATGCCTATGACCCAAGTCCCCTGCAAGACATCTGTGTGGGAGTCGCAGAACCCCACAATGCTTGTAAGCTTGTCTTTCCCTTGCTTGGCAGAACAGTTCGAGTTAATACATTTTGCTTTAGATTTCAGAGTAGTCATCCTTTAAGACTGACACTCTTAATGGGTGCGCTGGGGAAGCTCGTTAGGCATTACAATCAATTTTTTTGAACCAGACGTTGAGTTTTCACACCAAACAAGACAATTAACCTAACAAAAAGATAACATTTCTCATTCTCGGTGCAACCTTATTGTATCCTAGGTAAATGTCAACAACAATTTAACAGAAACTCCTCCCTATGCAGTGTTTGTGAATGGAATGTTCTGCAAGAACCCCAGTCTTGCCACAGCAGACGACTTCCTCTTTTCTGGCCTCCAAGTTCCTAGAAGCACGGCCAATCCCGTGGGCTCCACGGTCACCCCAGTGTTTGCGGCCCAGCTACCAGGACTCAACACTCTCGGCATTTCCATGGTTCGTATTGACTTTGGAATAGGTGGTTTAAATCCTCCGCACACTCACCCTCGTGGCACCGAGATTTTGCTCGTCCTGGAGGGCACACTCTATGTAGGCTTTGTCACATCCAACCAACTGAACAATACTTTCTTTGAGAAAGTCCTCCACCCTGGAGATGTTTTTGTTTTCCCGATCGGGATGATTCACTTCCAGCTCAATGTTGGAAAGACCAATGCAGTCGCGATTGCTGGTCTAAGCAGCCAAAACCCAGGAGTCATCACTGTAGCCAATGCATTGTTCAACGCAAAGCCACCTATTTCCCTGAGGTTCTGGCCAAGGGGTTCCAGGTGGATGAGAAGCTTGTTGAGACACTTCAGAAGAAGTTCTGGTACTACAATTAGCCAGAGAAATGCATCTGATGGTGTCTGTCATCCCCGTGTACTTGATTAAACAAACTACTACTTTTTAAGTCTTCTGATGAAGTTCCCAGTTCAAGTATGAAGAAAGCTTCCTTCTGTCACAACTTGTATTGATGTCAGTATAATAAGACTGTTGTTTTCTGCACCATCTACTACTTTGAGGTTTTTGTGATGAACCTATTTCATGAAACCAAGACAGAAAAAGACAGTGAGCTCGACACTAGACTCTACCATGTCAGAGGATTACAGTACTGAATGCTTTACATGCACGAACTGCAAATAACCATCGCCAGTTCTGCTAAGGCCGCATAACTAATTAATAATGAACAATCCGCAAAAATGAAACTTCAGTAGTTTCAGGAATCATGATGCTACGTTGATTTTATTGGGAATGAAGCCTCAAAGCATTCCTGTTTTATGAGAAACTGTCATTGCGATTTGCGTGCAGCATGTACTGATTTGAGATATTTGATCCACCACTTTGCGTCCCACTTTTTTTTTTCCGAGTTCTGTTGTACATGTTTGTTGGGGTTCTCAAATTCCATTTCCTTTCAATTTTGCTCACCATTGATTATGTCCCTTTGCTATTTACATAATCTATGAACGAAAGAAGGTCTTAGTAAGTGCTAAAGTAACTGAAAAACAGAAATTGACAGCTATGATGTAGGTTTCCTCATACGTATATAGTCCCCGTGATTGTACTAAAGTCATTAGTGAATCTCCTAATTGATAGGTTAATCTTATAATATTATGTTAGGTAAAAAGATAAGTTGAAACGCGGATGCTGGTAAGGTTTCTCTATCATTAGTAGCTTCTTAAGCTACTATGAAGTATGGGGATGAAATTGAAAAAAATGACAATCAATTTGCCATCCGTCAAACGAGGTGGAGACCAATACGGTTAAACAATGCATGAAAATCTCCTGTTATTTTGACTTAACAGAACCGTGGAAGGTCCGACAGCACAAGCGAGTTGCGAATCTAGACTTCAAATTCGGCATTATCGTTAATCCAAAAAGAGATGCAACTTCATTTTTCATTATTGCTGAAATGGTCAGAACCATAATGGTATATCCATAAAATAAATTGTTTGCATGGATGCTGGCCCTTGATAGTAATTAGTAATGGATGATTATAAGGTCGTTGGTCAAGTGTCAGGAAATGGGAAAACCTTAAAATTCTCTACTTCAATCAGTTTTCCAAGGTATCAATCACATATGTGACTGCAAGTACCTCAAACAGAAATAGAGAAGAATACTGACAATAGTTTTAATACAATCAGCCATGCTCACTAATCCAATCTTTTTGGTGCAATCATTCCTCTTCTTCTAGTTGAAGCACATCAACCATTCTTTCTCAGCCTACTCAGCATATTCCTTGTTGTCAACAGATGCCGTGTTAAGGTTCAACCACTCCTGATTTCATTTTATTAATTTGTTCAATACCCGTCACGCTCCAAACCCCAGGCATGCGCACATCCCTCGGTAGTTGATCAAATTGCGACGTTCCCAGGACTCGTTGTCGACCCATTCATTTAATGCACATGCGAAAGCGAATTAAACAATCTCTAGACAATAATCAACAAGTGATAGAAAAGCAGGACGACCAAGTAACACAAAACATATTTTATAAACAAACCGGGTTTATATACACTCAGGCTAACCCTATGGTTATATATACAGGAGCCTATACTAAAAAAGAACTACTGAGCTACCTAAGCTCCGAGCTCTCCAGTCATGGGCTCCGGGTCCTCCACAACACCATCGAGGGTGTCAATATCCATAGGATGCCCTATTTTCCACTCCTCGGTTCCGACAGGAGGCCCATCAAAACCTCCCATACGACCCTCCCGAACCCTGTTGGGCTTGTTAAGGTACCATGCCTTGAAGCGATGAGGTTGTTAGGGAAATCCTTTATGATGTTTTGAAGATGACAAAATAAATCAAAGGCTACTAACATGTTTAATGGTTGAGTAATAGACCATGCAGATAATAGAACATGTAAAGGATATTATCAAAGTCAGAAGACGACCAGAAGACTGAACGTAACACATGTCCAAAGTATATTCTGAAGATTGCCAGACTCAAGACTCAAAGTCTGAAGACTGCTAGACTCAGACTCAGATTGTAAAGTCTATGGCTATCAGACTTTACATCCAGATTCAACATAACGTAATTCAAGCCCAATCATATAACGGCTAGTGATCTGGTTTAGATTCCACATCAAGATTGATTTGATTGACTCAATCTATTTGATTGACAATTGGATCTTGAAGACAAGATCTTTCTATACGAAGAAGCTTTACTTATGGAAACCAAGATTTCATTTGTATGGGCGATCGGAATCAATTTGGGATTTTACCTTTGTCACTCAACGGCTACCAAATCTTCTAGATACAGAGCTGTCCAATGGGTATATTGGAAGACGATTCTCCGGGATATTATCCAACGGTAGTTTGGAAGTGGAGGAGTATTTAAGAAGATCATGGACCGATGAACAAGTAAGAGACGGAGCGTAGAATTTATAATTCCAAAGTCTGAGCGACTTTCGATCATATACTTGTCTCTTGAGAGCTTAAACGTTTGTGATCGTAAGAGAAATACCAAAAGAGTGACTTAGTGAGATAGTGTGATCTACTAAGTGTTTGCACTCGAAGTTGTAATCTCTTGTTGATTGCATAGTGGAATCCAGCCAAGAAGGCTGTTAGCGTGGGAAAGTGGACGTAGGCTTGGATTAAGCCGAACCACTATAAATCTTGTGTTCTTATTCTCTTCCCTAACTCCTTTATTTTGTTCATACTAGCACTCACAATTGGTATCAGAGCCAAGTGCTCGGTTTATAAAAGTGTTTTTACTTTTGAGCTAAAAATTCTTTATGGTTAGTATGTTGGCACCGAGACTTATGGAAGGGCCAAGCAACACAAGGCCACCATATTTTGATGGAAAGGAATACGACGTATGGAAGAACAAAATGAAAGCATTCCTAAGATCCAGAGATCTCTTACAATGGGATGTTGTGGAAAGAGGAATCAACCCCATTGCTGCGTCTACATCAAATAAGAATGGCAAAGACAAAAAAACCAAATCCCCCGCTCTTATGTCTCGGACGGAGTTGTCCAAAAGAGAAGCGCTTGATGCAAAAGCTATTTATTCTTTATATTGCGCTTTGTCTCTTGCTGAATATAACCGAATCTCTTCATGTGAAACAGCAAAATAAGTTTGGGATAGACTTCATGTTACATATGAAGGGACCGATCGTGTAAAAGAGACAAAAGTAAACTTCTTGCTCGGCAAATATGAATCCTTCAAGATGAAGCAAGGAGAGTCGATTGGAGATATGTTTAATCGTTTTACAGAAATCGTAAACGGTTTGGCATATCAAGGTCATCCAATTTCTTCCCCAATGAAGGTCAACAAACTCTTGCGAGATCTCTCAAAAGATTGGAACCATGTCAAGACCTCAATCCGGGAGACTCAAAGGATTATGCCACTCACCGTTGATGAATTGATCGGCACTCTTCAATCCTATGAAGTGGAGCAACTTAACGATGAAGATTCCGAAGGTAAGAAGTCCATCGCTTTAATATCTAATGCTGTTTTTGATGAAACAGACTCAGAAAATGACATGGACGACGAAGAACTTACTTTTATGATCGAGAAATTCAAAAAGCTGAGTAGAAAAGGAAAGAAGTTTAGTAAAAGAAGACAATACAAGCAGAATGGCCAGAAAAGAACAATGAAAGAAGATGATGAGCAAGGAAATTTATGTTTGATGGCACATTCAGAATCTGAGTCTGACTCGGACATAGACTCAGAATCAGAGTTTGACTTAGACACAGACTCAGAATCCAATGAGGAAATCGAGGAAATAAAAGAAAAGAAGAAGTTGGTAAGGAATGTTTTTGTGCACATAATTCTCATTATACTTGAAATTCGATATATCATTGATTGATTCGGATTTTATAATGATCATATTTTGTTTTATTGAAGAAAGAATCGCATGATTTGTTTTTGTGATTCGAAATTTAATTTGATACGTGTGATCATTTTTGATATCATGCTTAAAGACAAAAGAATTTATTTGGTTTAATTTTATACTCTCAGATTTAATCATATTTTGCAAAGTGAAAATCTGTTTTACGTGATAATGCAAGATATTCTTAGATATTCAAAGATTTTATTCTCTCTGTTTTTATCGTACTATGACTAAGTGAGAATTTATTTTTCAAAATATCATTGTGCATAATATTCTTTGTTCGAATACTCTGTTATGATGAATTAAGAAAGAATATTTGGAGATTATATATTTTTTGCTCTAACGTCATGGAAGGATCCAAATTAATGGATACCAAAAAGGGAAATGAGTTGATTGCAGGAAATTCGTTAAGGGAAGGATGATTGCGAATCTACGCAAATTTTGGTGCAATCAGAAAATATCTCCTGCGAAAATTGGTAGTGATATTTTTTTAAATCAATGGTATATTTCTAACATATACCATGGGTAAGAGAATTTTTTTTCCTACCTTGCAAATCTCTACGTGCATTTATCATGATTTTGGATGATTGTTTATTATATTGCGAATATCTTCTGTCATAAATATAATGTATTGCAATTTTGGCACGTGACATAAATATCTAATTTCCTTTTGCAAAATGCATATCTGAAATTTATGCTCAAGGAAATCTCCTTGATCTCGAAAGATAATTCTGCATATTCATGGATATTCTTGCTATATTCTTGCTATATTCTTAGAAGATATCTTATATCTAGCAAGTTTGATCCGCAAATCAAAGGAAGATATTACGTGACATTTTTGCAAAGATTATTATCTGTTATATAAGAATTTGCAGGTCACAATAGAATCTTCCATATGGATTTTGGAAAGCTTGATCAGAAAATTGAGAAGATTCTATACTATCTTCTAGAGGGGGAGAAAACAAATCCAAAAGAAGAGGAAAAGAATCGTGATCACCTCAAAAAGGCAACAAATTGAGAGGGAGCTTTGATCAATTATGGAAAAATCTTTTTGAATTGATTGTGATCTTATTATGGATGGAAGGAAAGGTAAATGTGTTAGAAATTATTCTAAAAAATCCGGTTAGTGCATCTTTTATTACCTTTTGTCATTAACAAATCTTTTATTGATTTTATTATGACAAAAAGGGTACATGTAAGTTATGATGCATATGTGATTTTTATTGGATATTTACTGATATGATCGAAGTGAGCTATATTGCATATCTTCAATATTCGATTTACCTTATAAAAGCTTATTTTTGGAAATTATGCAAGACATATTTGTTATCATTCTCTATGTGATACTTTTTCCATCATAATCGTTTTTTGATTATGACAAAAAGGGGGAGAAGATATGAATATGCATATGTGTTGATTGGTTGATATTATCTATGGCATAATATTGAGCTGCGATTATTTTTTTATATATTGTTATGCTCAATCTATTTGTTATCTTCTGATATCCTTTGATTTAAATTAATATTTTTAAAAGCATGTTTACAAAATCTGCATATTCAGAGATTGTTTTGTCATCATAAAAAATGGGGAGATTGTTAGGGAAATCCCTTATGATGTTTTGAAGATGACAAAATAAATCAAAGGCTACTAACTTGTTTAATGGTTGAGTAATAGACCATGCAGATAATAGAACATGTAAAGGATATTATCAAAGTCAGAAGACGACTAGAAGACTGAACGTAACACATGTCCAAAGTATATTATGAAGACTGCCAGACTCAAGACTCAAAGTCTGAAGACTGCCAGACTCAGACTCAGATTGTAAAGTCTATGGCTATCAGACTTTACATCCAGATTCAACATAACGTAATTCAAGCCCAATCATATAACGGCTAGTGATCTGGTTTGGATTCCACATCAAGATTGATTTGATTGACTCAATCTATTTGATTGACAATTGGATCTTGAAGACAAGATCTTTCTATACGAAGAAGCTTTACTTATGGAAACCAAGATTTCGTTTGTATGGGCGATCGGAATCAATTTGAGATTTTACCTTTGTCACTCAACGGCTACCAAATCTTCTAGATACGAGCTGTCCAATGGGTATATTGGAAGACGATTCTCCGGGATACTGTCCAACGGTAGTTTGGAAGTGGAGGAGTATTTAAGAAGATCATGGACCGATGAGCAAGTAAGAGACGGAGCGTAGAATTTATAATTCCAAAGTCTCGAGCGACTTTCGATCATATACTTGTCTCTTGAGAGCTTAAACGTTTGTGATCGTAAGAGAAATACCAAAAGAGTGACTTAGTGAGATAGTGTGATCTACTAAGTGTTTGCACTCGAAGTTGTAATCTCTTGTTGATTGCATAGTGGAATCCAGCCAAGAAGGTCATGTTAGCGTGGGAAAGTGGACGTAGGCTTGGATTAAGCCGAACCACTATAAATCTTGTGTTCTTATTCTCTTCCCTAACTCCTTTATTTTGTTCATACTAGCACTCACAGATGTATCAAGTGAGATAGGCCCTCATCGACTCAAACAGTGGACTCAACTAGCTTACGAGTCAGGTTGGTCTCGGGAATAGGGAAATAGGAGTGCTGAAAGTCTACCTCCTGCGGGACCCCATAATGTATCTGCCATACTTCCATCTAAGGACATGTAAAAGTTTAAACCACGATGGGGTGAGATAAATCTCAGCAAGTCTACATCCTAAACCCCGATTAGGACGAGAATTCACCTAGAGGCAGCCTAAATACGCATCATATAAGACTTACCTCGCCTCAGCACCTCCCTACACATTAGTACAACTCATATAACATATCAATACAGTAAACATATTTAATAACTGGAACACTGCACATCAATCATCAAATATTCACAGGGGTCCTGATTATAAGGCCAAATTGTTATGACACGTCTCATTTTGTGCCAAAAAATTTTGTTCTATAATCAGGCGCGACTATTTCACTCATTCAAGCATTCCAGTTAATTACGACCCAATGGCCACGGCCAATTCAAAAGTTGGCAGTCATCTGGCATAATCGGGTGTTGTCTCGCTTTGTCGGACACAACAACGTCTACATCTAGATAACATTCCCGAAGGAGCATCGGCCCAGCCTCCACTACGATCGGCATCCGTTAACGTGGTGCATTCCATATAGGAACATCGCCCCCGACTTTCATCGGGTGACGGGTTCTCATAACGATCACATGCACATCCAATCTTGACCAATAACATCGTGCTTTGCACTCAAATGCCTTAATTTCAAATAATGCACTTGTCCTATTTTCTTCATATTAAAAACATTGGTAAAATAATTGTGCGTGGACACACGATCAGATTAAACCATAAAACGTGGTATACCCTCTTTTAAAAATTCCACGATTTGATATAGTACTTAAAGTATTTTTGGTGTCAAAACCCGACACCCAGTATTTTTCCAATTAAATACCAAAATTTCCTATTATTGAAATAATAATTCAAAATCATCATTGAGCATCCAATTGCATAGTTTAGCACTCAATTTCACAAATCAATGCCACCATGACAATCATCGTAAAATTCTGACAACCGGCTATCCCGATATAATTTACGCTAATTAATAATTAATTATATAAATTACATTTAATTAAATAAGTTGCAAATTATTTAAATTAAACCACTTAACTAATTTACATAAGCTAATCTAGCTAATCTACTTAGACTAATCAAACTAATTGACTAAGCTAAGTACATTATCTAATAAATCTAACTAAGCCACCTAACTAACCACCTAATAACTAATTAGCCTAATTAACCAATCCTAACTAACTTAGTCATATAAACTAATTACAACTAATCCCTAATTAGCCTAACTAATCCACAAAGCCTTAATTAGCCCACTAACCCCCTAATTAGAGTTTAGGACGTTAACTCACCGGTTTAGTGAGCTAACAAGTCCATGGCGACCAAAACCCAGGCCTACGGTGACACCAAAGGAGGCCAAACCGAGGCTGAAAAAGGCCTAACACGGCTCGGCCCCAAGGGCTGAAATCCGGTTCGCTTTGAGCCGGTCGAGGGAGTCGAGGGGCTGGCCGCGACGCCGGTGGTTGGACGGCGTGGGGATGGCATCTGGACAGGCGATGGCGGCGAGCTAATGCAGAGTCGGGACGGGCGGAGGCTGCAGATAGACGGTCGGCCAGGCGGCTGTGATGCGGATTTGGAGGCGCGGGGTCGAGTGGCTGTGCGGGGCTGGCTTGGACGCGAGTAGGCGGGTCAGCAATGCAGCTGGCTGTGCTAGCTTGGCCTTGGGTGTTTGCAACTTCAACAATGGAGGAAAAGGAAGCTTTGAGGAAGAAGAAGAAGGCAGTAGCAGGGGAGGCTTCTGCTAGGTTGGTTCATGCATGGGAGGAGAAACAAAGGGGAGAGAGGGGGAACAAGGAGGGGACAAGGGCCAAGAGAGTCTTTCCTTGTGGCCAATGGGTTTACAAGGCAAATATCTTGCACTCAAGTGCAAGACACAAAATCTTCAGCCACCCCAAAGGTCAAGACAGCCTCCAATGGCTATTTTCCAGCATTTCCCCACCCAAACAAAGCCAAATTGAAGGCTAAAATAGCCCATGTCAGCAACCCTACGAATTCCCTTGAATTTCATCTCAAATCTCCACAAAATACTTCAATATGATGGCCAAAAATCACACCCACTCAGGCCATACGAATTTCCATAATTTCCCTCACAAACTAATCCACTTTGGTAGCCAAAAGATCTCTCAAATTTGCCCATCCGAATATCCACAATTTATTTTGCCAATTTTGCTTTGCCAAAATTCTGGGCTCGCTGAAAATTCTTCAAAGGATGAGTCGATGTCCTAAAATAAATCGTGATATGCTCGAACTTTCGATTTTTGAAACCGGGTTCAATTTCATGGTTAATTTCGATCGAATGCGATTTTAGCGTAACCTAACCTACCGGATAACTTTTAGGGATTTTATCGCATTTAACCCATGGTCGATAATTCTCGATCCAAGTTTGTACATCTTCAACTCATCGGCGACTCTTGATTGTTGTAAAAATCTCAAGGTTTCAATTATGAATACCGGGTATAGAATCGACCGAAAAATTGGTTTAGTATTGTTTGACACGAATTTTGCAATCATGTGGAATCACTCACAATTTAATCACATGCTTCTGTCGAATCGACCTATCTCCGATTTCTAATCGATTATAACAGTGCCGTATAACCTTTGCCATGAGAGCAAGAGATAGATATGATGTTTGCATAAGAAAGAGCATATCAATTGACTTTTATGTGTAGCTATTGAACAATTGCACTATCTAGAATATAGAGGAAAACAGTTAACCACCAAATATCTATCATTGTAGTCTTTTCGCTTCGTGTTCAGTTGGAGAATGCACATAGACTCCAAATTCTAACTTAGCACAACAATAGACGGCCCCATAGTACAAGTCAGTTGGAGACCCAAAACTGATTAGTACAGCTTTGTTGCAAGCCCAGGTCATTGTGATAATAGAAACTTGGTTTCGTAAATGTAATGTCGTCCAACGTAACTGTCAAATGATCACAATGTGTATATCCATGAAATGATTGTATCAAAAGTTAAGGTAGCGCATGAGAACGTTTCTGTTTCTCAAGATTTTTGTTCTTTTGTTCCTCAGAATAAAAAAAGAACAGAAACCCATTTGGTAATGCCAAGTTGTTTTTCTATTCCTGGGAATAGAAAGTTAGCCTAGGAATAGATTTGGAGCAGAAATGAGAAGCAAAAAAGTTTCTTTTTGTTCCTTGGAACAATTTTTATAAATAAACTAATTTTTTTTCTTTTTTTTCTCTCTCTTGTTGCGGCCACCTTCAACCGCCCGGAGCCACCGCCCATCACTGGCCACCGCCACCTCCGGGTCACCGGTCGCCACCGCCGGTCACCGGTTGCCGCTGGTTGCCAGTCACTGCCGGTCGCCAGTCGCCGCTGCCACCGGTCATTGTCGCCGTTGCCAGTCACCATCGATCGCCGCGGGCCACCAATCATCGCTGGCAGCGGCGATTCATGAGCAAGAATAAAAAATGAATAAATATAAAAAAGAAATTGTTGCGATATCAAACGCATTTCTATTCTTTTTCTATTTTAAGAGTAGAAATTTTGTATAGTTACCAAATGAGTTCTTTTACTCAGAAACTGTTCCACGGAATAGAAATAGAAAAGAACCATTTCTTAAAAAAAACTCTTTCCCAGTCAAGAAGCGTTGTCATGCGCAGCCTAAATAGTGACATTTAGTTGTGGACTGGTCAAGTGTCAGGAAATTGAAATGTTATATGAATCCTACTTTATACAGTATTGCAAGGCATTAGTACTATTAGTACTTCAATTAATCATAAAAGACCCAATACTAATTTCCGTACAATCAACTAATTCTAACTACTCCAATCTTCTGGTGCAACAACTTATCTTCTTCTACATCATGGACAATATTTTTCTCAAGCTGATTGACAATTTTTCCTCAGTTTCCTTCAGCATATTCTATGATGCCTTATTAGGGTTATGGCCAGCCTAATTTTCATCATTTTGAAGTCCTTAACTAATGCATGGACGCTGCCAAATGGGCAATCCTGGTTTCCCCTTCAAATCCATTGTTATTCATGTGCTCCGCTTACATATGTAGACCGACTCGAAATCCTAGGAGATTGCACAAATCTCATCTTTAAAAGTAATTGTTACATTGACGGAAACTGAACTCCATTTCATGCAAAAACTATATAACTAGTATAGCATCAGGATTGAAATAACCTGATTTGAGTGAGCTAGAGTAAAGTAGAGGACAACAACGTATGAAAGAGATGAAAAAGGGATGACTGAGTGTGTATATGACAGAAACTTACCGCTAGAAAATAGATCATACAGCACTCCAATAGCCATGTAGCATAACTCACACGTACTCTCTTGCTTTGAGAGCTGGGCACCTGGAGTGTCAAAACTTGGTACAGAAGACACTTAAGTGTTAAAAGTTATGACACTTAAGTGTCACTTTAAAAAAAAATAGAACACTTGAATGCTAAATCTGGCAAAGGTTGCTGGAAATTCTACGTAGCAATTTTTTAATAATATAATTCACCTACATGGCATGCTGGAGAGCTGAGTTAGCGATGAAGAACCAAAATTATGTTGATTTGTTTTTATAAAAATTATAATATACATATTAATTAAAATAAATATTTAATTAATATATAAATAAATTTAATTTAATTAATATTTATATTAATTATCTAGCCATGTCAGCAAAACAACGTCGTTTTTATACTTATCTAGCCACGTTAACATGCGAAATGATGTCGTTTTGTACTTGTCTTGCTAGAAAATTGTCACGTTAGCATTTTTGACGGATTTTTTTGTCGTTGGCACTTAACTGATTTATTTTGCTCCGATTTTGGAACTAAGTGTTAATTTCATAACTTTTGACACTTAAGTATTTTCTCATATTAAGTTTTGACACTTCATTTTTTTTTTTTTTTGCCCTTTTGCTTTTGAAGACGGAGACGAAAGTGACCGGTTGTTTTAAAAAAGAGTAACAAACAGATTATTGCGTAGCTGTTGGATTTTAGTACTGTTTGGAATATAGAATGAAAATGGCCAACCAATCATAGCTGTCAAAACTTTCTCTGCTTTCAGACACTCCATCCATAAATAGGCTTAGTTTTTAGCCTAGTTTCCTCACCCTGCTAAGCACTTGTGTCAAAAATAAAAAAGAAAACCAGATAAAAATGACGAGCAGTGTCAGATTTTTGGCGGGCGTGGCACTCTTGGCTCTAGCATTGTCCATAGCCGATGCCGAGGACCCTAGTCCCGTCTAGGATACCTGCGGAGCAGTCAAAGAACCAAACAATGCTTGTACGCTTGTCTTTCCCTTGCTCAATCGAACTTAATGGATACTAAGGCAACATACCCTATAATATGACATTACCACATATATTTTTCTCCTTATGAAATGATTAAGACGCCAGGTTTCGCATGCAACAGGACAATTAAGGTGCAAGAGAAATTATCATTATATTTTTCTGCAACAATTTATGATATACCTCTGACCGTTCCGAGGCAATTGTCAACCATTCCCTCTTAACAACGAGTTTTCTCCCTGCAGTGTTTGTGAATGGAAAGTTCTGCAAAGAACCCAAATCTAGCAACAGGGGAGGATTTTCTCTTTTCTGGCGTCCAAGTTCCCAGAAGCACCGCCAATCCCTTGGGCTCCACTGTCACCCCGGTAACTGTAGACCAGATAGCGGGACTCAGCACTCTTGGCATTTCCATGGTTCGTATCAACTTTGGAATAGGCGGTTTGAATCCTCCCCACACTCACCCACGTGGTACTAAGATTTTACTATTCTTGGAGGGTACGCTCTATGTGGGCTTCGTCACGTCCAACCAGTTGAGCAATACTCTCTTTGCAAAAGTTCTTAAACCGGGAGATGTTTTTGTCTTTCCCATTGGGATGATTCACTTCCGGCTCAATGTTGGAAAGACCAATGCAGTCGCGATCGCTGCTCTAAGCAGCCAGAACCCATGAGATATCACTATAGCCAATGCATTGTTTAATGCAAAGCCGCCTATCTCGCCTGAAGTTCTAGCCAAGGGGCTCCAGGTGGATGAGAAGTTTGTTGAGAAACTTCAGAAGAAGTTCTGGTACTACAATTAACCTGAGAAATGCATCTATTATCTCCCAGATTTGTGTCCCTGATCAAACAATTTTTTTTGACTTTCACGATAAAGTTTCTTGTTCACGTATAAAGAAAAGTTTCCTCCTGTAACCGTGATGTATGGATTTCAGTGTAACAAGATTGTTATGTTCGATAAATCCTCCAATCGAATTTGTAATTTTTGTGTATGATTTCATTTCCTAAAAACCGGCCAAAGACAGTGAACTTGATACTTGCCTTGAGAGTTTCTTGTATGATGATACACTTGAAAGGAGGGGAGAGAAGGGAAACAGTGTTAATATCTAATTACGCTTAAATGTTTAGCAGCATTAAACTATCTTCAATTTGAAAAGGACTACTTCGTGCTAGAACACTTTAATCAAATTGACACTAAAGGCGGTAAGCCTACAGGCAAGATGCTTCTTGATTTGATAGCGGGTCAATTTCATCAAATTGGAAATAAATTATCAAACTGAAAGATTAGCTTCTAACGTGTCTCGTTCTTTCCGTATACTTCCAATTAGGCTATTTGAATTTTGGCAAAAGACCAGAAAACAGGCGAAGAATCTGGACTATACACGATAACGTCAATGTCGAAAGACATTTCTCGTGATCTCATGGATAACAAAACTAGGGGGAGCTTTCTAATTTTTTTTTTTAGGCACTTGTAAAACATGGCTTTTAGTATTTATTACTGAGACAACACATTGGTTGAGGAAATGTGGATAAGGTCTAGTATCTTGAAGGATCGGATACTCAATTATCATCAAGTATGGGTAATTTTGGTATCTGATTCTTCAATCTTGAAGTTGAATCTGGGCCCTAAAACTTTGAGTGCATTCCTTATTGATATGGTCATGAGTGGTTCTCAGGCACTCACCGCAGTCCTGTAATATTGCTCCGTTGCAGGCTCCATGGCCCTAGCAATTAGTAATAAATGTGATGATCATAGGCGCGTGTTAGTGTATCATCACATAAACCTTCTACAACGAGACCTCTAGCAGTGACATAGTACTCCACGCTACATACCTCTCTGGATTGCATAATTTATAAACCTTGGTCGTATTAGTAGTACATTTGACCAAATTCCAAGCACATAGCAGCCCTATGAGAACGTGATTGACCACATGTTGCGATGTGTTCATGATATATAGCTCTCTATCTTCACTTTCCTCAAATTTTCCCCCTTCATTTGAAGTTCTAGTGAAATTTCTATATATTTAGAAGAGGTGGTTCTTATAGGGTGTTCCACCGACTTTTGGTTGGAAGCTGGGGGCAAAAGTTCTTTCGGCTGTTACAAAGTTAATTTAGTTATTGTCATTAAGTTGGATTTCAACACATCATCCATGAAGCTACAATTTGCAGAAGATTTGTAATAATTCATGGAACCAAAGCAGAAGACAGTGAGCTCGACACCTGACTCTGCCATGCCAGAGGATTTCCAATCTGAATGCTTTACAAGCACCAACTTCTAGTAACCATTGCTCGTTCATTGGTATTTGGGAATGAAACCTTGAGCATTCCTATTTTCTGAGAAACTGTCATTGCTATTTGCTTGCAGTGTGTTTAGTTTGAGTGATTTGATCCACGACTTCGTGTGTCTTTTTTCTTCCAGGTTCTGTTGTACATGTCAGTTGGGATTCTTAAATTCCATTTCCTTAAGATTTTGGTCACCATTGATTATTGTTCTTGGCCTATTTACTTAATCTACGAACAAGAGGAGGTTTAAAAGAAATGTAAAAAAAGAAAACGACAGCTATGCTGTAGTTTCCTCGTACACAAATTAGCAAGTTTCCTGAAGTCCCCATGATCGTAATGAAGTTATAAGTGAATGAATCTCCTAATTGATTTCTTAATCTCCTTATATTATGTTAGGTACTAAGATAAGTTAAATCACAGATGCTGGTAAGGTTTCTTCTGTATTAGTAACTGATTAAGCCACTGTAAATTATGGTCATAAAGTTGAAAAGAAAAATAAAAACTATCAATTTGTCATCCATCAAATGAGTTGGAGACGTATACGGTTGAACAATGGACGAAAATCTTATGTTAATTTCACTTGACGGAATCATGGAAAGCCCGACAGTACAAGTGAGTTGGATACTTAAACTACCAATTCGGCATTTTCATTTATCCTAAAATAGATGCAACTTTATTTTGCATTATTACTGGACAATGATCAGGATTAGAAGGGTATATCCACCAAATAAATTGTTTGCATGATTCTGGCACTTGATAGTGATATCTCGTATGGATGATTATTAAGGTTGTTAGTAGTGTTAGGAAATGGGAAAACCTTAAAATTCTCTACCTTAATCAATTTTCCATGTTACGAACAATATATATGACCAAGCCACCGGAAAGGTATCCGTACCGGAAGTACTTCAAACAGAAAAAGACAAAAAAGCTACACACTAGTTTCAGTATAATCAACCAATTCTAACCACTGCAATCTTTTTTGGTGCAACCACTCCTCTTCTCCTAGTTGGAGCTAATTGATTGTTCTCTCTCAGTCTACTCAGCATATTCCTTTGTTGTCAACAGATGCAATATTAAGGTTCTACCAGTCCTGATTTCATCATTATCAGTCTACTCAGCATATTTCATCGTTTTACGTGGCCTATAACTGGCCTCCGACAAATTAGTGGGTCTCATCAAATAGGAAGAAATTTTTTTTCATAATTACCTGAGTCAAAGTAAGTTGCAATTAGTAAGATTTGAGAGAGCCCGAACCAAGTATGAGTGTCATTTGTGACAAATGAAGTAAATATCAATTTAAGAATTTCTGTGATTATTTGAGATAAATTTGTCATAAGTGTACTAATTTGATATTTTTCTTGCTCAAAAAAATAACTTTGAATAAATTTATCATAAGTGTATCAATTTGGAGTTTTTGATAATATTAACCCTATTAAAAAAGCACGGATGATTTCTCTTGTGATAAATTTACTTCAAATTAATTTGTTCGATTGTCAAAAACCAACTATTACATTTGTGACAAATGAACCTTTCGTTAAATTGGATTAATACAAAAAAAAATCATAAAAATAAAAATCCCAAACTGGTACACTAATCAATTATCATATGTCATCCAATTTAGTAATCTGATAGTAAAATTTAACAGAAATTAATAGAGGATATATTTGTAATAAGTGTATTAATTTAGGGTAAATTTGTCAAAAATGTAGCAATTTAGAATTTTTAATAGTAAAAAAAATTAGTTTTTGGTAAATTTGTCATAGGTGTAACGGTTTGGGTTTTTTAGGATATTAACCATTTAAATTAACTCATCTTGAGGAATTGTGTTTAATATTTCCCCTGAAGAGGATCACGACAACTTATAGCACTACTCAACAAGCATTGTCGTCTTTAGACAATTCTTCATTGCATGCTCCCTGGCCGTAGCGACAACCGTGTTGAGTGTAGTAATTGTAATCGTTATGTGATGTACGAAGGAATAGATGGTCCACGACAATCCACAAGTCGTTGCAATATGGGTCGGTCTCACTGCTGAGTGTCCTTGCACTGCATATTTTGTACACCAAGCTATCATTATAACCACTTCACGTCATTGCAAGAACAAAGTAACCAAAAAACAAGGAGCAGTTTCACAATATGCTGAGATAATGTATTCATGGTTGGCCACTCTACACCTTTCCTTTCCTCCTTAATGGTTCTTTGAGGTTCAAGCAGTCGTGTGTTTATATAAGCGAAAGTTCCTCTTACAGGTTTCTCCACCAATTCGTCCTTACTCGGGGGGTAAAACCTTGAGAATGTCAAAATAAATGAATTATTTATTGAATATATCACCGCTTATCTCTCGTGACTCTTCGTGTTTTGGTCGAAAGGCTGTTCAGTTTCCAACGGAAACTGTTTCAGCACACATATTAAAGTGTCCTTATTACTATTTATTTAGACATGCCTTTTCATATATCTAAAGAATGTCAAGAGTCGCGTTTTCAAGCCTATATATAAACGAGTCTTGTAATCATTTCTAAATGAAGAGTGAAAATATTTTTCAGCAAGTAGTATATTCATTTCCTTCCTTAAAGAGCTTCTCTTTTGAGTGTTACCAGAGCCGTGTGACTCTAATATTCAACAATTGGTATCGGAGCAAGGTTATCTGGGACCGACTCTAATATTCAACAATTGGTATCAGAGCAAGGTTATCTGGGACCGAGAGCACGGTTGTCTGAGAGCACGGTTGTTAGGGACCGTCAGTCAAGTCTTTCGGAGCGTAGTTCGTGAAGACAGTGGTCAAGGACCAATGTTCATGCACAAGCGGTCAAGGACCGGAATACGTCGAAATTTTGTCAGTGTACAGTCAAGGACTGTGATCGATTGATCGAGGATCAAGGTTTCTTGGAGTAGTGCTGGGCATTATTTCAAGTCATATGGCGGATATTTCAAATTCGACGAATGGCATTGAGAAGCTCAACAACTCCAATTACAATAATTGGAGTGTCCGGATGCAGTTTTATTTGATGGGTCAGGATTTGTGGGATATTGTTGGCGGCGGCAACACCACAACACCCAGAGATGATGATGGACAGAGGAGATGGAAGATAAAAGCGGGTAAGGCTCTTTACGCTCTTGCTGTAACTGTTGAAGATGATTTATTGCCGCACATTAGGAGCGCGCAGACTCTTGGGGAGGCGTGGGATAACTTGGCAGCGTTATTCGCAAGGTCGAATGATGCCAAGCTACAAAGGCTGGAGAATGAGCTGTTGTTGATGTCACAACAAAATATGACAGTGAGTCAGTATTTCTCCAAAGTTAAATCTATTTGTGACGAAATTTCAAAGCTGGATCCCGCTAATGCTATCTCAGAAACAAGAATGAGAAGAATTATTATTCACGGGTTAAAGTCGAAATATAACGGTATTATTACGGCTACTCGTGGATGGGCAACTCAACCGACGTTGACCGATTTGGAGAATATTCTGGCTAACCAAGAGACTTTAGATAGTCAAATGTCTAAGGTTTTGGTTAAGGAAGAAGAAAGTGCTATCTTCAATGATAAAAGAGGGTTCAAGGGCCAGAGGCGAACCAATGCTGACAATAAAGATGGCAAGTCCAGGAAAAGCCATGTCGAATGGCAAAAGCAACCAGCTCGTGAAAGATGGCAAAAACGTCTAGGAGAGTCAAGCCTTCGACCAGGGGGAGCAGAGTGACGTGATGGCCGAAGACGTAGTGGATGATGTTACGTCTGCAGCAAGGAGGGCCACTTTGCCAGAGATTGTCGAGCAAAGAAAGTTGAAGGAAATGTCGCAACATCATCGAAGAGGAATGATTTCGATGAAGATAAGCAATAGGATTTCCAAACGTTTGTTGCAATAGTGGTGTCAGACGAGTTCGCTGCCTCTTCCGCAGTCGAGTTAAACGACGCGATGGCATTAATCTCTGTAAGTGAAAATTCGATTAATTATGATTATGATTGGATTGTTGATTTAGGGTGTTCGAGTCATATGACTGGAGATCAAGGCAAACTGTCGAACATGCGTAATTATACCGAAGGACGTGTTGTTATTACTGCAGATGGCTCGAGGTTACCGATTACTCATATTGGCGAGACGATGATAACTCCTCGGTTCAATTCATAGCAAGTTGAATTGAAAAGTGTATATCACGTGCCAGGAATGAAGAAGAATTTATTGTTTGTGTCCCAGCTCACAGACTTGGGTAATTACATGGTGTTCAGTCCACGAGATCTTAAGGTGTACCGAAATTTGAAGCCCACTAGTCGACCAATCATGGAAGGACGTCGGCTGGAGTCCGTTTACATGATGTTTGCTCAAACGGCATACATAAACAAAACCCGAAGGAATGATACACCTGATAGCATGCGTGGCATAAGTTATCACAAGTTGAAGGTGATGATGCAAAAGAACATGTTGAGGGGTCTTCCCCAGTTGGAAGTGCAGGAAAATGTGGTTTGTGCCGGGTGCCAGTACGGGAAGGCACATCAACTCCCGTATGAGGAATCATCATTCAAAGCTTGGATGCCTCTCGAGCTCATTCACTCGGATGTGTTTGGTCCGGTGAAGCAACAATCAGTTAGCGGATTGAAGTATATGATCACTTTCATCGATGACTTCTCCAGGTACATCTGGGTTGATTTCATGAAGGAAAAATCTGAGGCGTTTATTAAATTTAAGGTGTTTAAGGAGAAGGTTGAAAGTGAAGTAGGTAGAAAAATTCATTGCCTACGTACCGATAACGGGGGAGAGTACACTTCCTATGAGTTTACAAAGTATTTGCAAGAATACAAGATACGTCGATAGTATACTTGTTCGTATACGCCGCAGCAGAACGGTGTTGCCGAAAGAAAGAATTGACATCTAGCTGAGACGTGCAGGAGCATGTTGCACGCTAAGAATGTTCCACCGAGGTTTTGGGCTGAATGTATGAAGACAACGGTTACCGTGATTAACAGGTTGCCACAAGCAAGGCTTGGTTTTATGTCACCATACGAGAAGCTATGGAATCGCAAGCCTGTGGTAAGTCACTTTAGAGTTTTTAGATGTGTATGTTATGCATTTGTGCTTGATCATCTTCGCAACAAATTCGACAAGAAGGCAATCCGCTGCATATTCGTGGGATATGATGATCAACAAAAGGGGTGGAAGTGCTGTGACCCTACAATAGGGAGGTGTTATACTTCAAGGAATGTGGTGTTCGACGAAATGTTGTCTTGGTGGTCACCTCAAGCAGTTGAATTGCCAAATTCACAGCATTTCGACGAAGAGTTCGAAGAAAGGTTGAAAGAATTCGATGAGAATCAGCCTGTTGAAAAAGATGTTGAAGCACAATCACCAGGATCGACAAATTCATCTAGTGAGCATCCAAGGTCGACAGAAGAACTTCGACTAAGTCAGGTTGAAGAACTTGAAAAGGAGGAGCCTCAACTTCGGAGATCGACGAGGCAAAGGAAGCAGAACCCCAAGTATGCCAATGCAGCATTGCTTGAAGATGTTGGCATGGTCGAGTTGTCGACATATGAAGAAGCCTCGAAGAGTACGGAATGGAGGAAGGCCATGGAAGAAGAAATCCTCGCACTAAAGAAGAATGAGACATGGGACTTGGTACCAAAACCTAAAGAGGTACGTCCTATTTCTTGCAAATGGGTTTATAAAGTTAAAACTTGACTAGACGGGTCAATTGAGAGGTATAAAGCACGTCTAGTGGCTCGAGGATTTTTGCAAAAATATGGAGTTGATTATGAAGAGACCTTTAGCTCGGTGGCAAAGGTTACCACTGTTCGAGTTCTATTAGCACTTGCAGCAAGCAAGTCGTGGAATGTGTGGCAGATGGATGTGAAGAATGCTTTCCAGCATGAAGAACTCGAGCGAGAGATATACATGGAGCAACTGGATGGCTTTAAGAGCAAAATTCATCCAGAATACGTCTGCAAGCTAAAGAAAGCATTGTATGGCTTGAAGCAAGCCCCGAGAGCGTGGTATGGAAAAATTGCAGAATTCTTGTTGAAAAATGATTATAATGTAGCTCCAGCAGACTCGAGCTTGTTCGTGAAAGCAAAAGATGAAAAGGTTGCAGTTGTGCTGGTTTATGTGGATGATCTCATCATTACTGGAGATCATGAAGATGAGATATGTCGAATTAAAGCCAACTTCTCTGTGCGGTTCCATATGAAGGAGCTTGGAGAACTGAAACACTTTTTGGGGCTCGAGATTGATAGGACAAAGGAAGGATTATTCCTATGTCAACAAAAGTATGCACGAGATCTCTTAAAAAAATTCGGAATGCTTGATTGCAAACCTATATCTACTCCGTTGGATGGAAATGCAAAGCTATGTGCTGAAGAAGGTCAAGAGCTAGAAGATTCGACTATGTATAGGCAATTGGTAGGTAGTCTAATTTACCTTATCATAACTCGGCCTGACATCTCTTTTGCAGTGGGAGTAGTGAGTCGATTCATGGAGAAGTCAAGGAAGCCTCACTTGGATGCAGCCAAGCGTATTATGAGGTATGTAAAGAAGACTTTTGATCTTGGGCTTTTGTATAAAAAGGGATCATCGAGTGAGTTGGTCGGTCATTGTGATGCTGACTATGCTAGAGATCAACACACACGACAATACTCGTTTAATCTTGGATTATTAGTAGTATCCTGGTGCAGTAAAAGATAGTCAACTGTGTCTTTGTCTACAACAGAAGCTGAATACAGAGCAGCAACAATGGCAGCTCAGGAGAGCACATGGCTAGTGCAGTTATTGGATGATCTTCATCAGTCAATAGATTATTCGACAATATTGTATTGTGATAATCTATCCACTATAAGCTTGGCAGAGAATCCAGTTTTCCATGCTAGGACTAAGCATGTGGAAGTCCACTATCACTTTTTGTGAGAGAAAGTGTTGGAGGGTGAGATCAAGATGAAGTACATCAAGACAGGTGATCAAGTTGTTGATATCTTCACCAAAAGTCTTGGAGTTGCAAAGTTTGAAGAGTTTCAAGCTCAGCTTGGTATGGTCGCGAGGACTATCCTTAGAGAGAGTAGTCAGTGAGGGGGAGTATTGAATATATCACCGCCTATCTTTCGTGACTCTTCATGTTTTGGTTGAAAGGTTGTTCAATTTCCAACAGAAACCGTTTCAGCACACATATTAAAGTGTCATTATTACTATTTATTTAGATAGGTTGTCTTTATTACTATTTATTTAGACATGTCTTTTCATATATCTAAGGAATGTCAAGAGTCGCGTTTTAAGCCTATATATAAACGAGTCTTGTAATCGTTTCTAAATGGAGAGTGAAAATAATTTTTAGCAAGTAGTATATTCATTTCCTTCCTTAAAGAGCTTCTCTTGTGAGAGTGTTACCGAAGCTGTGCGACTATGATATTCAACATTATTAAAATCCTTTCCTCTTGTTTGATATCCTTCTCCCTGGAGCAATCTACAGAATCAATGTTAATGGCAGGACGAATTGGTCGACAACATCTCTCTTTGCTACCGCCACTTCCATGTTTTCATTAGATCAGACCTCGTAGTTATCCATTGGAGTCATATTCTGCTCGAACTCATTAGGCGGCTTTGTATCCCTTTCCTTGAGCAACTGCTCAAATTTAGATACTCTTGTCGCCAACTGGAACAAGCCGGCAAAGCCCGGATCTTCAAATCGTTCTCTAATGTTGAACTTCAGAACGTCAAAGGCCAGATTTATGAAATCTTTCTCGGAGAGCACCGTCAGATAATTCCCAACTTTCGATCAGTACATAGGTGCAAAGGCTCTTAGGAAGTTAGTTGACTTAGTCCTATTATAATTTTCAGCATTAAAGAATGAATAACTAAAGTCTCGTGTAAACCGAAGCGTCATATATGATGTGCAACAAGCCCGGTCAATCACAATGTAGAGATGTGGGGACTTGTACTTTTAATTTTCACAATCAAAATCAGTAATGTTTTCAACTTGCATGAAATCGATTATTCCCATATTCCAAAATTAATAATCTTGTCACAAATAAAGAATTGAGTTTGTCAGTTATAACAATTTAAATTTTTTTAAAATAATTAGTTTCACACCACACCACACAAAATGCTATGCCTTGACCATGCACTCTTTGCAACGCCCATTAGCATTAAAAATTTAGAAAAGCGCATTAAGGACGATCAGAGTGCCCATCCCTCAAGCATTTCTTTTGAATTCTATTCCATTTGGCGAGGGAGTGCAGGAGACAGCAATGACCCGATACCACGAGGGGATAGGGAATCCCATAGCGGCTCCTATGATGACACCTCTAGCAGTGACATAAGTATCCCACCGTCGATACTTTCTCTAGAATGCATAAATAATAAACCTCGGTCGTACCAGGAGGACAGATATGTGGTAATGTGTTGATGATATGTGGCCCTCTATCTTCACTTTTATCCTTAATTTCTTTGTTCCCTTCATTTGAGACTAAAGGGAAATGTCTATATATAGAAGAGGTTCTCCTTAAAGGTGCAAAGGAAGATCGGCAATCCATATGATATGTAGGATGACGACTCTGGTGAACGTCATCTTTTTTAAAACTATGTTTTGTTTAACTCTACTAATTCAACTTGTACATAACGTGGAATGGACATCCCTGTTTTCACTCGTAAGTGTCCCATGCACATCATGCAAGACATATTTTGTGACGTCATCCCTTACCATAATTGTTTCTTGTCATCCTTGTAGTAGAGAAGAAGCATCCGTTTGTTGTTCCTAATATTCCAAAATTAAGATTATCGCTGCAAATAAAGAATTGAATTTGTCTATTATAACAGTTTGGTTTTTTAAAATAATTAGTCACACACTACACTTCAAATTTGAACCAGTATTATTTTACTAGGATTTTTTGAACTATGAACAATTGCCTTGACCAGGCACTCTTTCTGACGGCCCATTAAAAATTGGAAATTAAAAAGAGAGCATTAAGGACGATTAGTATGCCCATCCCTAGAGTATTTCTTTTGAATTCTATCACATTTGGCGAGAAAGTACAAGATACATATACCTGTGTAGAGGGGAGTTATTCCTAGAACAAGAGGGCTCAAGCAAAGTGTGTCTCCTAGCAAAATTTCAGAATGACGAAAGATGTAAGAATAAGGAGGTTCAGCCATCGTGGTTGAGCTCGATGAAGCTCAAACAACTATGGCCAAGCTCCAAGAAAATCTAGTGGTTATCACAGCGAGCTCAATGAAATTCAAGTGGCCATGGCTGTGCTTGACCAAGCTCGAGCGACCATGAGAGAACTCAATGAAGCTCAATCTGCTTCAGCCACTAGCTTAATGAAGTTAGATTGGCCGTGGCTACGAGCTCGAAGAAGCTCCAGCTGCCATTGCGGTAAGCTCTCTCTCTCCCTCTCTCTCTCTCTCTCTCTCTCTCTCTCTCTCTTTAAGTTTCTATGGCTGATGTGGCAATGTCACATAAAATTTTATTACGAATCATAAATGAATGAGTGCATTTCGACTTCCAATTTAACAATTCGATCATCTATGTTTTAAGACACATATCAAGAGATTTTATAAAATCATTGTCGACTACTCTAAAAATTTAAGCTGTTAAAATGTGTGATTTATTATATAAATATACTATCCCTTCTTGTCAAGCTTAGTCTTTTTGCCTAGTACTAAATATGAAAATATTCCATTCGCCAAGCAAATATGGGACTTGAAAAATTCCAAATTCAACATCTCTTGCTCTAATATTTTGTGGGATTACCATTATAGCAATATTACATATCTCTCAGGATTATGCATATATCTCATTTAATTGTGCATATTCCTGATTGATTATATTTGACAATATATTTATTTATTACCATAAATATTCATCTAATAAAGCCTATAAGTAGACTCGTGTATTCTTCTTCAACATAGATTGAAACACACATGAAATTCCATATTTCTCTCCTTTGAATTATTATTCTCTACTCACATGATAGGAGGAGAGAGAAGAGAGAAGGGAAACAAATTTAACATGGAAGCTACGTTTTAATACCACAAAAAACATCAAACTTATACACATGAGTTATATTTACCCAAAACTTATTTTTATGTAATGAAAAATAGCACCATATTCACCCCAAATTGGTATATCCGGGCCACATTTACCCAAGCTTGTCGTAAATCTGGGATATTAATGGGTAAATGTGGTGCATGTGTACTAGTTTGGAATGAATGTAGTATGGGTGTATTGGTTTTGGACGACATATATACTAATTTGTAATTTTTCAAACACAAAAGTTATATGTAGCATGGGTATACTAGTTCAGGAGTTTGTCTAACACAAAAATTATATATGGCAAGGTGTATCAATTAAGAGTTTTTGGTGGTATTATGTCTCAAAAAAGGACTACTTTATCCTAGACCAGTTCAATCAAACTGAAATTCCTTTCGCAAGCAAGAAGGCAATTAGACTACTTGCTAGGTGCTTCTTGCATATGATACCCGGTCAACTTATTCAAACGAGAAATGTATCGTCCGATAGATTTTCTATTAACATGTCTCTTCCTTACGATATTACTCCCATTAGGTTATTTAAATTTATGGCACAACACCAGAAAACAGCTTAGCTATGCACGATAACTCCAATGGCAAGAGACATTTCTTCTAATCTCGTGGATAACAAAATCATGGCGCACTTTAAGCACTTGTAAAAACATGGGTTTTAGTATTAATCGACGAGACAACACAGTGGTGTAGGATATGGCGTTAAGGTCCAGTATCTTGAAGGATTATATACTCAATTGTCATAGAGTGGAGACTTTCGTATCTGATTCTACAATCCTAAAGTTGGATTTGAGCCCAGAACTCTGAGATTATTCCTTGTCGATATGGTCCTGAGCGGTGCTCAGGAACTTGCCGCAATCGTCCAGTAATAATGCTCGTCACAGGCAGCATTGCCATAGTAATTGTTAGGAGCACATTCAACCAAATTGCAAGCACAAAGTAGCCTTTAGCCCTATGAGAACGAGATTGACAATATGTGGTGATGTGTTCATAATGTATGGCTCTCTATCTTCGCTATCCTCCTCAAATTTTTTTTTTTGCTCCCTTCATTTGATGTACAAGTGAAATGTCTTTAAAGAAAAGAGGTTCTTCTTTTAGGTTTCTCCACCAACTTTTTGTTGAGAGCTAGGTGCAAAGGTTCTCTTGGGCTTTTAGAAATTCAATTTAGTTGATGTTATTGAGTTGGATTTTCAGCATTAGAGAATGAACTATTAAAAAACTTGTGCAGATCGTAGCTTCAAAAACTAAAGATTATAGTCAGAAACAAAGAATTGAATTTGTCTGTCACAACAATTTAAAATTTTAAAATAATTAGTTACATACTACACTTCAAGTTCAATGCGATACTACGATTTTCTCGAACTATCAACAAATGTCTTGACCGGGCACCCTTTGTAACGGCCCATCATCAGCCCTTGTATCGCTTGCTATCCTCAGCAGAGAACTCTTCTTAAATCAAATTACATCAAATCCGATTCCAACAAACCAAACGCGGCAATTGATACATACATACATACTTACATACATGTATGTGTATGCATAACAAATACAAGTAAAAGAGAAGGTGAGAGCAAGTAACTTATGCAAAGAGACTCGCCATCATTCAAGTTATAACGATTGAGATTGCTTTATTCTTATGGACAGTAGCGTATTGAAATGCATACATTGTAGATAGGGTGTAAGTTCACGCTGGGCCTCAAACTTGATCATCAGTAAGTGGATAATCTTCAAATCTCATTCAAGAGTCTTGAAGCTGGACTTGAGCTCCACGGCTTGAGCCACAATCTTCATCGAGGGTGTTATGAGCTTTTGTCAGGCAACCTTGACAATCGTCTTTGACAATGCTCCATTGCATGCTCCATGGCCATAGAAGGAACTGTGTTGACTGTAGTAATTGTAACTGTTGTGATAGGGCGGATGATCAAACAATAATATAAACATAAAAAGAAAATAAATCGGACACCAGATTTACGTGGTTCGGTCGTAAAGACCTATGTCCATGGGGAGAGCAGCTGCAGATTTCACTATAGATTAAGCGATACAAAGAGATTACACACTCGAGTCACTCAAACACTCTCTCGGTGTTTCCCAAACTCCAATTACATCCAATACATCAATCTTTATTAGATGTAAATCACGAATAAGCTTTGCCGTACGAGAAACACGAAGACCGGCTATCAAGCACCTAGCGCCTACGGATGTCTCTCACAAACAGAGAAAAAAACCACGGCACCAAAAGTGAAAAACAGCCCTTCGATCAACGAAGATGCTTCGGTAAAAAGAGTCCCTCGAGCAAGCCTTCAAAATAAATACTGTAATCCACCACTAGAGACTTGCATGCATAAAGGAAAACGAATCATCCAAGATTCGGTCAACAAAAGCAAAAGATTTTACTTTCCCTTTTATTTCCTTCATCCAACTCCATCAAGAAATCGACTGCCTCGGTCAACTACCTCCAACGTTTGTTGACCAGCTTTAGGAAGACTAATTCGTGTACTCATCTTCCTTTATTTCAATTTAATTTATTTTCAAAATTCAGCTTTTTACTTCAGGCTTAAACTCGAGACATATTTTAACAGTAACCGTTATTTGATGTTTGCTCTTCTAGATCAACCAAAACAATCCTTAGGTCATTGTAATATGGGTCGATCTCACTGCTGTATGTCCTGTGGCTGCATACTTCGTGCACCAATTTATCATTAAAATCGCACTCACCAACATTGCAAGAGCAAAGCACCAAAAAAGAAAGGAGAAGTTTCACAATAGTTTGGGATGATGTATTCATGGTTGGGCACTCTACTTATCATTAATGTTCAGTGGTTGTGTGTACACAAGAGAAACTTCCCCTCGTAGGTTTCTTCACCAACTTTTCCTTGCTCAAGGGCAAAAGCCTTGAGAATGCCAAAACAAATTGTTGAAAGAGAGAGTATTCTTCGTATTGTATTTTCTCTGAGTTAAATTTATACCTGTATGTGAGTAGGCAACCTCAATACTTAGGAAATACCGCAAACGTCCTCTATCCTTAGTACTAAACTGTGTATGCAGAAATTGTTTGACTCATTGAATACCATTTGAATCACTGCCAGTAATGATTATCATCCACATATACCACCAAAAGAATACAACTAGTTGAGGAGATAGAACTATAGACCGAATGGTCTACTTGACAACACTTTAATCCAAATTTGATAACAGCATCACTAAACTTACCAAACCAAGCATGAGGAGATTGCTTGAGTCCATACAATGCCTTATGTAAATGACATACCAGATTCTCCCCCTGAGCAACGAATCTAGGTGGTTGCTCCATAGACACCTCTTCAGCAAAATCACCATGTAGGAACGCATTTTTGATGTCTAATTGATGAAGAAACCATCCAAAATGCGCTGCTAGAGAAATAAAGACACGAACAAATGGAATTTTGGCTACAGGAGAAAAAGTGTCATCATAATTAACACCATATGTTTAAGTATATCCTTTAGCGACCAACCGTGTCTTCAATCAATCTATGGTGCCATCAGGGTGGACCTTATGTGACATCTTGAAATTTCATTATACTTTTAATTAAATTAATCGAGCTTTTCATCGACGCGCTCATAGTGTTGTTTTCAGAGCTGATCACTCCTGAGATAATTAGACCGTCTAGGAAAGTCATTAAGAGATTTTAATGCAATAGACTTAAGAATTCGACCATGTATCGATTACTATGTTGAGTGGGTTCATTGTAGCTCGAAGAAAATCGACCACGGGTCATTTGCACTAAAATTTTTTGAAACCTACCTGGTAGCCTAGGTCATGCTAAAAGCGCGCCAGATTAAAATTAACCGCGAAATTGAGTCCGATTTCATAAATTGAAAGTTCTGTCATGTCACAATTAATTCTAGGAGCATCGACTTAGTCTCCGAAGATCTTTCTGCAACCCAAGATTTTTTGGGAAAAAGTCGGCATAGGGTCGTTTTTGTCCAAAAAAAGACAGGGATAATTTTTTATCACAAATTTGAGAATCAAGTGGATTGTATGGGTGAGGAAAAATGCCGAGATGATCGATGGTGGGTTGATTGATTTTATTGAAGCCGATTAGTGTTGATTTAATAAAGAAAAGTGTCAAATTGAAGCCAAATCACTTGAAATTCGTATGTCCCCTTATGCCTATGGTTTTTGGACCACTTCAATGTTGCAAAGGGAGGCTTGGATGGCTGAATTATAGCCAAGGAAGTGCTGGTGGCTAAGGATGAGGTCAAGGGGAGCAAAATATGGAAAATAAGCTTAGTAGGCCCCCTTTGATTCTCTCTCTCTCTCCTCCCTCCTCCCTAGCTAGCGTTGACCGCTCCCTTCCTCTTCTTGGTGTGCTGTTCGACGTCCAGCAGAAGCAAGGAAGCTAGTGGAAGCCAGCCGTTCCCCCGCTGTGAGCCGCTCGTTGCTGTTGCCATCCTCGTGTGCCACCACTACTTGCGCGCGCGCTCCGCCTCGACCGTCCCCGTCCCGCCTCCGTCGTGCATCTAGGAGGTTTTTAGCCAGCCCAGGCCGCTACCCAGTTCGTCTCCGCCACTGTGGACCATCGCCAGAGGCCCATCGAGTCCCGTTTAGACCCGAAAACCGTCCTTGCTGCCTTCCTCGATCCTTACCGTCCCAACCAGCCTTGTTTCCTCTATTTTGCAGCTCAAAATAGAAGCTAAAGAAGTGGGTATCTCAGCAGCTTCTAGGCCCGTTTTGAGGTGGTCCCGGGCCTATAAAGTTTGGCCCGCTTTGGATAAAGCCAGTCCCCGTTGCGTTCCCGACATTTTGAACTGGATGGATCGCGAATCAAGTGAGTTGAACTCACTAATCCCCGCTTAATCGATTAATTATACTTAGGGGTTGATTATATTAATTAAGCACGATTTATGTGGATAGATTAGATTAGATTAGTTAATTTAATTATCTGCCGATGCATGTTAGGTGGTTAGATAGTGACATTAGCAAGTAGACTCATGCTATTATTTATTGAACGAACCTTGGAATTTTTTCTGGGCCTGTTTTGGCATTCAATTAAGCATTACGGGCCTAAGTTGGATTTATTGCATTTATTTAATATTTTCCATAATTATTTAAATAATTATTTATTTTTCGAAAATTAGGCTAGGATAGTCGACGATTGGAATTTTATGCTAGTTATTGTGGTGTAGTCTGTCTATTTATTTGAGCTTTAATTTGTGCTGAATTGATTTAATTATGATTTTAGGATTTTATTCCTAAATTAATCATTTTAGTAATTTATTGAAAATTAACCTAGCGCCGGTTTACAACACCAAAAATATTTTGGTGGACGATATAAAAATGGTGGGAATGGTGGAAGTGAAATTATGGTATTTTGGCTAAGGCCGACCGTGTATTCACACACGGCTATTTTTATTGGGTATGATAAAAATGATGAATTGACTATATGTGTGGAGTGGTATACTATATCGACCTACATGTGATATGTCAGCTTTGGGCGAGCAGTATATCGGTACACTATATCAGCCTATGGGAATTATACTTTATTATCAGCTTTGAGCGAGCATATATAGTATATTATAATGGCCTGGGGGCCATAATCTATTAGCTTTAGGCGAACATATATACAATATACTATATTATCAGCTTTGAGTGAGCTATACTATCTATTTATCAGTTTTGGGTGAGCAATCCTGAATTAATAGGACTTTATAGATAGTATTGAATGTACCGTTCAAGGGAAGGTCATGGTGACATGTAATCGATTGAGTCGATTGATCGATAGTTCAATCCGATTGGGTGAATTGATGTGATTTGTGCATATTTGAAATATACTGATTTACAGGGTGGAACTGATGCCAAGGTAAGTCCTCTGACCTATATTGTGCTTAGGCAACCCTTAGGGCGTGTTGACTTCCTAATCGGATTTTAGGAGGGTAGAACTTGTTGAGACGTAATCTTACCCCGTTATGGGACAACATTTCAGATCTCTAGATGACAATAGCTCCCTCCTCCCGTGCATTTTGGTATATCGGAGGAAATCACAGAAGTATGTTATCATATTCTGATACACCCTCACCCTGAAGGATTGGAGTATGTGATGGTGAAATCCATTGTCTGGGTCGACGTGGGTGAACCTGAAAAGGTGCCTCATAGGTATCGGTCATGGTATCGTCACTATCATGACGGACGAAGGGAGGAACTTGTGCTAGAATCTGATGTACTTCGGTATGTTTTAGAGGTTGCGCTCGGGAAAGGCACAACGTATCCTGAGGGTGGATCAGTAGTGGATGCCAATGATCCTAAATTCGAAGGCGATTTTGACTCTCTGGTGTACTCAGCTGAGGCTGCCAACTGGAGCGAGGAAGAAGGGGAGATCGATGAGGATGAGGAGGTGGAGCAGGAAGAATTTAGTGATGATGAATAGTTGTGGTTGTTAGACCCTCACCCACTGTTTGAGAACCTGCCGTGGTGTATATGTTTTATATACCTAGACCAACTTGTATAATATATGACATAGTCTACTATGTATGTATGTATATAAGCGTGGTTGTGTGGTTTGAATTTTTATGGCCTTGCTTTCCTATCCCATTGTTTTATTATCTGGGGATTATTTATATGATTTCACATGTGTATATTAAAATGAATGGGTAGAAGATGCGTCCTAGGATGTCGCTATTTAATCGACCAGTAATGGATGGGCGCGCGCTTGAGGATTGGGGCGTGACAGCCTCCCCTTGTCGTTGTAACTACCCGTCGAAGCCGGAGCCACCACACACCACCGTCGTGTGTCTGTGCTCGCCCGCGAGCCTCGTGCATACTACGCCCTTCTCCGTTGTCCCAGCTACGTCGTTTAGCCCTGCATGCCATCCAGCCATCTGCCTAAGCTGTGTGGAAGCCACCGAAGCCGTCGTGAAGCGTCGCCATAGCCCACCTGAACCCGCGACCAGTCCCTTCGCCCATCCCCGCTCATTTCTAGCCCAAGCTAGCACCGGAGCAGCATCTTCGGGCCTCCGACCGGCACAAAACAGAGTGGATCTCCAAGTTACTGTTCAGCCCATTTTCAAGGCTTTCTCGACTTCGAAAGGTGGTCCCCCTTTGGAGTTTCTTGTCCCTCGCCACGTCCCTGTCATTTCGATCCAAGCGAATCGCTTAACAAGTGAGTTTAACTCACTAATCGTTTCTTAGTAAGTCAATGACGCTTAAGGGTTATTTAGTTTAAGTTAAGTATGGATTAAGTGGATAGTTAGATTAGATTATCAATTTAATTAATTGTTGTTGCATGTTAGGTGGTTAGAGTAGTGTAGTTAGAGTCTAGACAAACTCTAATATTTATCTAGAGTGGTTCAAAAATTTTTTGGGCTTGTCTCGGCTTTCAATTAGGCTTTACGGGCCTAAGTTCTATTTATTGATATTTATTAATTATTTTCCGTAATTATTTAATTATTTATATATTTTTCGAAAATTAGACTGGGATAGCCAGTAACTGGAATTTCGTGCTAATCGTAGTGGTGTGATATGTTTATTTATTTGGATGTTAATTTGTGCAAATTGAGTGTGATTGGTGATTGTGGGTAATTATCTCCAAAAATGATAATTTTGGTAATTAATTGGAAAATTACTGGCCGTTGGTCTACAATGCCAAAAATCTATTTTGGGACTGTTGAAACTGGTGGGATGTTCAAAAGTGAAAATATTGTATTTTGGTTAAAGCCGATTGTGTACCTATACATGAGTATTTTTATCGGGTATGATAAATAGGGTGAATCTGTCAGATGATCAGGATGATATACTATATCAACCTACGGGCTCTGATATGTCAGCATAGATAGAGAGCATTATACCTTATCAGCTTAGAGCGAGCAATATTATTATCAACTTAGAGTGAGCAATATTACTATCGGCTTAGAGTGAGCAATGTTAATCAGCTTAAAGTGAGCATCATTAGTATACTATATTAACCTATGGGCTTTGATATGTCAGCTTAGATTGAGAGCATGTCAGCTTAGATTGAGAGCAGTATATTATTTATTAGCTTAGCGCGAGCTATACTATCGATATATCAGCTTAGAGTGAGCAGTCCTTATACGATCGGACTTATTAGATAGTATTGATTTGGCTAACTAAGAGAATGTCATGATGACATGTAATCGACTGAGTCGATTGATCGATGATTTGATCTGATTTGGTGAATTTAAATGATTGGTTGATGTGATTTGTGTATCTATGATATAGACTGACTTGTAGGAAGGGACTAAGGCAAAGGTAAGTTCTCCGACCTATGTTTGTGCTTAGGCAGCCCTTGGGGTGTATTTTCTTCCTAGTCAGGTCTTAGGGGGTTGAACTCGCTGAGACGTCGTGTCACCCCATTATGGGATAACATTTCAGGTCCATAGATGGCAGCTTCTCCCGAGTTTTTTGGACGGCCTAAGAAGGTTACAGAATAGATATCTTACTTTCTGTTGCATGGGAACCCTAGGAGCTGGACCTATCAACTGGTAAGGTCCATTGTCTGGATCAATGCAGGTCTCACCCACAAGGTGCCCCACCGATACAAGTCATGGTATCGCCAAGCTCAAGATGGCTAGAGAGAAGGTCCCATAAGAGAGTCTGAGATACCTCTGTATGTACTGGAGATGGCTTTTGGAAAGGGTACTGTAGATCCCTCTAGAGGTTCAGTGGTAGACCCAAATCTTGAGGAACTAGAGTTCCTAGTGTATTCTGCTGAAGGCTCCAGTTGGAGTGTAGATGATGATGGAGAGGAGGACAAGGACCCTTAGTTTTTTGAAACCCCTACCCCTGTTTTTGTAAACTTGACACACATAAACACACACACACACACACACACACACACACACACACACACACACACACACACACACACACACACACACACACACACACACACACACACACACACACACACACACACACACACACACACATATCGGTTTGGTTTGTATATAACTAGTTGTGATATGTATATATAAGTGCGATGTTGGTTTTCAAAATTATGGTCCTACTTTTCTATCCCATATTGTTGTTGTCTGGGGATTTTTAAATTGCTTCTGCATGTGCATTAAAATGAATGGGTCGGCGATGCGTCTTGGGACGTCGCTATTAATCGAGGGTAGAGGGATGGGCACACGCTCGGAGGATCGAGGCGTGACATCCTCGTTTAAGTGGTATCAGAGCATGGTTCGTGATTGGAGTGATAAGGTGCGATGGTTCATGGGATAGTTAGTAGAAAATGCCTTTAAATTCATGTTGGTGCATGTCTATGTTAGTTGATTGGTAGAATTGTTTGTTGTTATCACTCAACTTCTAATTCAGTGTCGAATTGGAAGGCAGGTTTTTATAGAAAGCCTGAAAGATGAGCGATCAGGAGCAGAGGACTCCTAGAAAGAGTATTGTTAGGCCTGCAGCTTGGGGTAGAACACCGACGAGGATCGGTACCCGAGGAGGCCGAGGTAGAGCGTAGGCTGAGGCCAGCGTAAGTGGAGTAGCACCATCTCCAGTTGGTGCTAGGGTAGCAGCCCCTGGTGATCTCACAATGGAAGGGATCATGTAGATGCTCGAAGCTATGAGAGACTTGTTAGGGCAGTAGGCCTAGAACTAAGTCGCTGTTGTTGCAGCCGTTGCTACTGCAACTGTTGCCGCCGCCACTGAGGCCGCACCTGTTGCTGCACTCGTTGCTGCACCCGCTGGAGTTCAACTTGAGAATGTAGTGGTACCGAGAGAAATGTCAATTCATAAGTTGGTGGAGCAATTCTTGAAGCTAAACCCACCAAGGTTCAATGGTGCAGGAGACCCTGAAGCTACGTCACTCTGGATCCAAGATCTGGAGAAAGCCTTTGCATTTCTGATGTGCACTGTAGAAGAGAAAGTGGTCCTTGCAGTTTACCGGCTGCAGGACAATGCGAATACCTAGTGAAGAGCCACCAAAGGTTTAGTGTTTCTGGAGGGCGTGGTCCCGGTGTGGGACACTTTCCTAAGAGCCTTTAATGATAAGTACTTTTTAGGTAGCGCCCGAGAACAGAAGATGGGAGAATTTCAACGCCTCCGCCAAGGATTGATGACTGTTGACCAGTATGAGGTCAAGTTTGTGGAGCTTTCTCAATATGCTCCAAGGTTAATTGAGGATCCAGAAGAAAAAGTTCGAAGGTTCAAGAATGGCCTTTGTCTTGAACTGAAGCAACCGTTGATACCTTTGGATTTGAAGGAATATCGTGAAGTGTACAACCGAGCTCAGTTGTTAGAGAGAAGTTTGAATGAGCAAGCCACCTCGTTTGGATTGAGGTTCAGTTCGCATAGAGAAGGGATCCGACATGGGAAGAAGCCTATGACCGGAGGAAGATTTCATGTCCCGCCTAGCAGGAAGGGTGGAATTGGAAAGTCAGTGCCAAATCAGAATGTCATATGTTGCCTCTGTAGAAGACAACATGGTGTGAACCAGTGCCCTCGAAGAATGGACGCTTGTTATGAATGTGGCCAGTAGGGTCACTTGGCTGGAGATTGTCTTAAAAGTCCAAGAGGACAATCGCAGTTACTGCTGCTGCCATAGATGGGTCAAATAAGAGGTTACGTGCTGCCAAACGTGCCACAGAACGCACTGCAGGGTGGACAGATGAGACCCCCAGCTCAAGGAATAGTATATGCCATCACCCGAGGTCAGGTAGAGGATGCACCTGATGTGATTACAGGTACGGTTTCGCTGAACGACCATGCTGCTTATACTTTATTTGACCTTGGAGCAACTCATTTTTTTATTGCCGAACAATTTGTTAAGCTGATAGGATTAAGTCCTGAGTTGCTGGAGTCAATGGTTCGCATTTCTACACCATTAAAGGATAAGGTGTTGTCTGCATTGGGTTGTTCTGGTTGCAAGTTAACGGTTGGTGAGTGAGAGGGGAAAATAGATTTGTTAGTCCTAGCCATGTATGACTTTGATTTGATAATTGGCATGGACTGGCTCACCAAGCAATGAGCTAAGATGGACTGTTACCATAAGGCGATTCAGTTTAACCCGTTAGAGGGTGGAAGTTTCGAGTTTGTTGGAAGTTGAGGAAGACCCTCGATTACATTGATCTTGTCGCTTGAAACAACCCGTTTGTTAGACGAGGGTTGTCAAAGTTACATTGCAACTGTCGTGGATACGACAGTTGAGGAGCCGAAGATGGAAGACATTGCAGTGGTAGAAGAATTTCCAGATGTATTTCTGAAGAAATTGTCAGGCTTACCGCTGGAGAGAGAGATTGAGTTCATGATTGAGTTAGCCCTTGGGACAGAGCCAATCTCTAAGGCTCCTTACCGGTTGACATTGTCTGAGTTGAAGGAACTGAAGGTACAGATGCAATAATTATTAGATAAGGGATTCATACGTCCCGGTGCATCACCGTTGGGAGCACCAGTTCTGTTCGTTAAGAAGAAAGATGGTTCGTTGTGTTTGTCCATCGACTATCGCTAACTTAATCAAGTGACGATCAAGAATAAGTATTCACTTTCGAGGATCGATGACTTGTTTGATCAGTTACAAGGAGTGTCGATATTCTCTAAAATTGACTTGAGGACAGGATATCCTTAAGATTTTCACGACAACTGAGAGTCGCCAATGTGTCGAGGAGGTTCATTGTGGCTCGAAGAAAATCGACCACGGGTCATTTGCACTAAAAATTTCTGGAAGTTACCCGGTAGCCTAGGTCACACTAAAGTCGCGCCATATTTAAATTAACCACGAATTTGAATGCAATTTGAGAAATTGAAAGTTCTGTCATGTCATAAGTAATTTTAGGAACGTCGACTTAGTCTCAAAAGAATTTTCTCGCAACCGAGATTTTTTTGGGAAAAAGTCGAGATAGGGCCGTTTTGTCCGTAAAATGCTGGTGACTGTTTTTTATCACGAAATTGGGAAGCAAGATGGTTCTATTGGCGAGAAAAAATGCCAATTTAATCAAGGACTTGATATTGGAATTTTTAGGAGCCGAATTGGATTAATTCAAAGAAGGATTGCAGTCCAATTGGAGGGAAATGTGGTGAAATTCGTATGCCCCCATGACCCATGACTTTTGGACCCTTTCATTGGCTTCTTGAGAAAGATTGAGGGCTGAAGATTGCTGAGGAAGCCAGCTGTGGAGGTGGGACCAAGCCAAGGGACAAGAAGATGAGGTTGAAGAATAAGAGGGACCCTCCAAGGCCAAGTTGTCTTCCCCTCCCTCTCTCCTCTTCACCGGTCGACACTCTCCCCCATCTTTGCCGTACGAAGACCTCCAGCAGCTCAGAAAAATCAAGCTGTAGCCTCCCTTAGCCGTCGCAACTGCCCACCGAAGCCGGAGCCACCGCACGCCGCCGTCGCGTGTTTGTGCTTGCTCGTGAGCCCCGCGCGTGCTACACCCTTCTCCGCTGTCCCAGCTGCATCGTTTAGCTCTGCTCGCCATCCAGCAATCTGCCTGAGCTGTGTGGAAGCCACTGGAGCCGCCGTGAAACACCACCATAGCTCATCTGGACCCACGACTAGCCCCTCCGCCCATCCCCGCTCGTTTCCAACCCAAGCCACCACCGGAGCAGCTTATTTGGGCCCCCGACCAACATAGAATAGAGTGGGTCTCCAAGTTACGTTTAGCCCGTTTTCAAGGCTATCCTGACTTTGAAATGTGGTCCCCCTTTAGAGTTTCTCGTCCCTCGCCGCGTCCTCGTCGTTTCGATCCGAGCGGATCGCTTAACAAGTGAGTTTAACTCACTAATTCTTGCTTAGTAAGTTAATGATACTTAAGGGTTGTTTAGTTTAAGTTAAGTATGGATTAAGTGGATAGTTAGATAAAATTAACAATTTAATCAATTGTTGTTGCATGTTAGGTGGTTAGAGTAGTGTAGTTAGAGCCTAGACAAACTCTAGTATTTAACTAGAGTGGTTCGGAAATTTTCCGGGCTCGTCTCGGCTTTCAATTAGGCTTTATGGGCCTAAGTTCTATTTATTGGCATTTATTAATTATTTTTCGTAATTATTTAATTATTTAATTATTTTTCGAAAATTAGACCATGATATTCGGTGACTGGAATTTCGTGCTTATCACAATTGTGCGATCTGTTTATTTATTTGGCCGTTAATTTGTGCAAATTGAGTGTGATTGGTGATTATGGGTAACTATCTCAAAAGTTGATAATTTTTGTAATTAATTGGAAAATTACCAGGCGTCAGTTTACAGCACCAAAAATCTATTTTGGGACTGCTAAAACTAGTGGGATGTTTAAAAGTGAAAATATTGTATTTTTGTTAAGACCGATCGTGTACCTACACACGAGTATTTTTATCAGGTATGATAAAAATGGTGAATTTGTCAAATGATCGGGATGGTATACTATATCAACCTACGGGCTCTGATTAGCTTAGATAGATAGCAGTATACCTTATCAGCTTAGAGCGAGCAATACTATTATCAGCTTAGTGTGAGCAGCGTTAGTATACTATATCAACCTATGAGCTCTGATATGTCAGCTTAGATTAAGAGTAGTATACTATTTATCAGCTTAGTGCGAGCTATACTATCTATATATCAGCTTAGAGCAAGCAATCTTGATATGATCGGACTTATTAGATAGTATTGATTTGGTCGACCGAGAGAAGGTCCGTGATGAGATGTAATCGACTGAGTCGATTGATCAATGGTTCGATCTAATTTGGTGAATTCAAATGATTAGTTGATGTGATTTGTGTATCTATGACATAGACTGACTTGTAGGAAGGGACTGAGGCAAAGGTAAGTCATATGACCTATGTTTGTGCTTAGGTAGCCCTTGGGGCGTATTTTCTTTGTAGTCAAGTCTTAGGGGGTTGAACTCGCTGAGACATCATCTCACCCCATTGAGGGATAACATTTCAGGTCCATAAATGATGGGATAACATTTCAGGTCCATAAATGGCAGCTCCTTCTGAGTTTTTTTGGATGGCCTAAGAAGGTTACAGAACAGACATCTTACTTTCCGTTGCATGGGAACCCTAAGGGCTAGACCTACGAGCTGGTAAGGTCCATAGTCTAGGTCGATGCGGGTCTCACCTACAAGCTGCCCCACCGATACAGGTCATGGTATTGCCAAGCTCAGGATGGCTAGAGAGAGGGTCTCATACTAGAGTCTAAGATACCTCTGTATGTACTAGATATGGCTTTTGGGAAGGGTACTGCAGATCCCTCTAAAGGTTCGGTGGTAGACCCGGATCTTGAGGAACTAGAGTCCCTGGTGTATTCTGCTGAAGGCTTTAGTTAGAGTATGGATAATGATGAAGAGGAGGACGAGGACCCTTAGTTTTTTGAAACCCCCACCCCTGTTTTTGTAAACCTGACATACATACATATATATGTGCAATGTTGGTTTTCAAAATTATGGTCCTACTTTCCTATCCTATATTATTGTTGTCTGGGGATTTTTAAATTGCTTCCGCATGTGCATTAAAATGAATGGGTCGACGATGTGTCCTGAGATGTCGCTATTAATCGAGCACAGAGGGATGGGCATGTGCTCGGAGGATCGGGGTGTGACACCTTAATTGTGAAAACCCAACGACAATCAACAGGTTGCTTTCCCACAGGAAGGGTAGTAAGCTTCCAAGTGCGATTCTCAATGAGTGCTTTCATTTCATCCTCCATGGCTTGTCTCCAACCAGGATGAGCAAGAGCTTCAGTAACATTGCTAGGCACAGAAATAAAGGACGAGGACGAGACAAAAGTAGAGAAGGTATGAAGAAATAAACGATCATAAGACATAAAGTTGCTAATAGGATGACGAGTATGAAGACAATTAGACAAACCAGAATAAAGTGTATAACAATCCACATGACGCCCAACACAAGATCATGTACCTTTTCGAGTAGCAATGGGTTGATTAGGATCAGGATTAGGGGATGGCACAACAACCGATGAGGGATAAGATGAATCAGGTGATGGCCGTACCTCTGTAATGGGAGCTGTTCCTCGTCTATGATAAGTTTGATTAGCAAATTGAAATCCTCTTGACGATACTGGAGGAAGTGAGATTGGTGGAGGACTTGGTAAAGCACACTTGTCATTGTCAGGAGACACTGTAGAGACTGTTTGAGTACTATAGTATGGCTAGTCCTTAAAAAATGTCACATCTACTGATACAAACACTCAGTGACTAGTAGGATTGTAACATTTATAGCCCTTATAAGTTCGAGAGTACCCAACAAAGAAACATTTATCAGCACGAGGAGCCAACTTATCATGACCTGGAGTTAGAGAATGGACTAAACAAACACATCCAAAGACATGTAGGGGTAATGCAAAGGGAGGACGATTTGGATGTAAAATAGAGAAAGGTGTCTCCCCCTAAAGAACGGAAGTTAGAAGCCGATTAATTAAGAAGTAGGCTGTAAGAATCGCATGGCCCCAAAATGTTTTCGGAAGATGCATGTGAAACATAAGACAACGAGCAACGTCAAGAAGATGACGATTTTTACGTTCAGCTACACCATTTTGTTGTGGTGTATTATGAACAGGAAGTTTGATAAATAATGCCATGGGAATCAAGAAAAAGTTGAAAATCAGAGGCAATGGCAAGATACTCTTTGGCATTATCGGACCGTAGAGTTTTCACAGAAGTATTATATTGATTCAACACCTCAAAATAGAATTGACGAAAGCAATGAAAAATCTCAGTACGATATTTTATTAAGAACAACCAAGTCATTCGGGAAAAATCATCCACAAACGTTACAAAGTACCGGAAACCAGATGTATCAAAAACATGGCACCGACCCCATATATCTGAATGAACCAACTCAAAGGGACTAGACACATGACTCTGAAAGTAAGAAGGAAAAGATACTCTATGGTGTTTTCTAAACTGACAAGCTTCACACTCAAAAGTACTCATAGACTTAGACTTTGGAAACAATTGTCAAAGAATGTTTGGTGGTGGATGACCAGCATGGCAATGCATCCGATAGACATCGGTGGATGTGTGCTTCATAACCGCCGTAGCTATCACCTTTTGTCCGATAGTTTAGGCCATTTGATTCATGTCCCCCACCAATCATCTGTCTAGTTCTTAGATCATGAAGAACACAATGAGAAGCAAAAAGGTTACGGAACAATTTAGTTCTTTAGTTAATGAACTAACGGAAATCAAATTATATAGAGATTTGAGATGAATGACGGATGATAAAGAAAGGGAGGAACTCAAATGGGCATCTCCAGTGCCAACAACTTGGGAAATTGAACCATCAGCTAATGTAATAGAGTTGGACACCCCAAGAGGTGTGGAATTTAACAAAGACAACAATTTAGAGTTACTAGCTATATGATGAGTAGCTTCTAATCTATAACCCGAGAGTTTGACACTCGTAGAAAGTAAATAGGATGAACTACCTTTGAGATATGTGCTAGAGTTGCTGTGGGAGCTAAAGTTCTTGTCACCTGCTAGGAGTGAATCCAAGCCTCATATTCTACATGTGTCAATGTAACTGAATCTTTTGTATTCTGCACATTAGTAGGATCCGATTGAACCGGTGAGGAAGAATCTTCCACTTCAGAAATGCAGCAATTGTGGGTTGAAGCTCGGATGAAGCGTGTAGCAAGAAGCTTTCGCATGTCTAGCCCTCCGACAATGGTTACAATATCGAGAGCCACAGTTACCAATAATTCTATCACGACTACCACGACTTCCACTCTGAATAAACCCACACCCATGACCCCGATAACCACGACCATGAGCTCCATGTCCACTAGAGCCATGAGAAATCATGGCACTTGTCTCTAAAGTTGTAGTGGAGATCTTGTCAATAGGTGTCGAGCATAAGGCTCAGGAGAAAACCTCATCAACTGTAGGAAGGGAGCTTTCGGACGTAATCTGTTGACGAAGGGAGGAATATTTAGGCCCTAGTGCTTTAAGAAATAGTATCGCTTGAAGATCCTCCTGGCGTTTGACTAATACATTCGAATCATTGGAAGCTGGAAGATAAGCATCTAGCTGTCGGCAAAGTGTAGTGAAACGAGCATAATATTCGAGATAGAGACCGATCTCCATGTTGAAGATCAAACAAGGCCTCCCATGTGTCACACTCGTGTCATATTATTTTGGCCGAATAAAGTAGAGCACATTTATCCCAAACTTCATTAGCGAATTACATTGAATGAAGTGAGGGCTAATCTTTAGATCCATACTATTCCATAACAAAGTGTACGAATCATTACATCTCTTGTAATCCAATCATCTACTTTACTCTTATCCGAGGGAAGTGTAGATGTAAGATAATCATGTTGTCTAGTTGCGGTAAGATAAACTTGTACAGCTTTAGACCATGATGGATAGTTAGTGCCATCCAACTTGACAGATGTCAATTGGAAATGTGTCAAACCAGTAGATGATGTAGAAGCCATCAGTATTAACTCCTCTGAACTCCAATAATGCAATTAGCCATATAGGTTGAACACAAGAATTGACCGAACCCAATAAGAATGACACAATAATCAAGCACTTAACTCCAGTTGTGCAATCAGCCACAGAACAACAAACAAAAATAAGGGTTTACCAACCAGTACTTCAAAGATGACTGGAAACCATCCAACACTTGAAAGATTACTGTTTGCATACCAACCAGCACTTCAAGAGGTAATATACTTCAATGAGAATCCATATAAGTATACTGGAAAACAACTTCTGATGCCCTCAGTTCGGGTCGATTTTTATTTTATTTTTTGATTTTTTTTTGGGTTCAGGTTGAAACCCTTGCAGAACCAAAGGCTTCCGAAATCCTCAAGATATATGAAAAACATAGAATCTAGATCGCAAGACAAACAAAGACCAAATCGTGCAATCGGTCTTCAATCTCATCATCAAGAAAGAAGGTTGAACACCTACCGATATTGCTGGATGGGCTTTGACGATTGATGCTGGGTAATAGTTCTGTCCAAATTTGCCGGACAGGCACTGTTGGGAGGTAGCAGGTGATGACGATGACGCCGGTGAGGGGTGGCTACGATGAGGGACGGATCTGGGTCTGGAGTTCAAACCTTAGAAAACCAATGGACAGATCTGGATCTGGGACGATGACCGAACGACGATGTGGGCGTTCTTTATGCTCTACTATCTAGAAGAGAAGCATGCTGCGGCGGCGGAGGATCTGGATCTAGCGACGGCCTCCGCCGCCGGGCTGTGTTGTCGTTGGGATTGAAGACTCTCTTTTTTTTAACTGTGCTTTGATACCATGTTGAAAGAGAGAGTATTCTATGTATTATATTCTCTTAATCAAAAAAGGATTACAAGAACACATACAATATATATATATATATATATATATATATATATATATATATATATATATGAATAGCCCTCTCAACATAAGATTTGTAATGACTCGGGTCCCATTGTGTAATATTGTCCGCTTTAGACATTGAGTCCTCACAGCTTTAAAATTCGTTATGCAGGGGAAGAGGCTCACCTCTCCCGAGCCATAATATTGTCCTCTTTGGGCCCTGCATTGGCATGGACGCACCGCCATCCCAGTCGGGCCACCTCTCAAGGCTTTGTTTTTAGTGCAGCGGAAGCGTACGTGAAATGCGTTACACAGATTTAGAGGGACGCAAGCCTTATAAACTAGCCCCGGGACTCCCCCCTAAGTGATGTGGGACTAGAGAGGACCCTTTCCCCTTCCCTGCGCACGTCCAGAGACCGAGGTGCGGACGCACTGCCATCCCTCCTCCCCGCGCACTGTCGCTTGGGTTATCACACTCTCCACCCCGTAGCAGCACAACGTCTTCACTGTGGCCCCACACGCGGTCGGGAGTCGGCTTTGATACCATTTGTAACGACCCGAGCCCCACTGTGTAATATTGTCCGCTTTGGACACTAAGTCCTCACGGTTTTAAAACATGTTATGTAAGGGCAGAGGCTCACCTCTCCTGAGCCATAATATTGTCCTCTTTGGGGCCCGCACTAGCGCGGACGCACCGCCATCCTAGTCGGGCCACCCCTCAAGGCTTTGTTTTCAGCGTAGCGGAAGCGTACGTGAAACGTGTTACATAGATTTAGAGGGACTCAAGCCTTATAAACTAGCCCCAGGACTCTCCCCTAAGCGATGTGGGACTAGAGAGGACCCCTTACCCTTCCCTGCGCACATCTGGAGACCAAGGCGCGGACACATCCCCATCCCTTCTCCACGCGCACCGTCGCTTGGGCTGTCACAAGATTAACTATTGACTATTTTACCCTTATTATTATTTCCTAACACAAATTATTTATTATGATCTTTTCCTCTCATTTAAAATTCTTTCCTTGCGTCAATCTACAAAAACAATGTTAAAGGCAGGACGAATTGGTCGACAACATCTCTTTTTATGTTTTCATCTGTTCAGACCTCGTAGTTATCAATAATAAAATCCTTGTTTATTTTTATTGTTGTGTTTGTTTTTGATTTGCTTAACCAAAAATGGAAAAAAGAAGAAGAAAAGAATTTGTTAGACCCTGGAACTTATAATATGGTAGGTTTTAGGTTTCAAAAGACAAGAACCGATACCCAATGGTAGGTTTCAGGTTCTTTCTAGAACCTGGAAGCACTCATCTCTACCTATGATATTCCATGGCATTCAATAATAAGTGTGTAATATGAAATTACTAATCTAACCTTTCATTTCTAGCATTAACCATAACTGAAACTTTTACTTTGTTAATATTTCATAATTTTTATGTATCTAAATATGAATTGTTATAAGTGGATTGTAGCAAATGTATCAGTAGATGTGATAATTTAATGTAATCGTTTAGTTAAAATTACATGTAGAATTTGGATAGACTCTAAAACCTCTGACATGATAAGTTATCGATTCTTAGGCATGCAGGGTAGATTCAAGTTTTCAAAAATTAGGAGCCATATCAACAAGTAAGTTCCGGGTGGAACCTGGACAAAAACCACTCACCCGTAGACGTGACCTCATGCAGATCAATCATTACATGTGGAGAATCGTCAAAGAATATCCGATGAGATGCTACTTTTTCCATTACATGAGATACTAATAGTTTAAGACGTTGTTAGCGCATGTTAAGGTTGTCTGGTCAAAAGTGTTAGGACATGGGGGAGGTGGGAAACTCTCCACTATCAAATAAGCTTCATAGACCATTCTAGGTTTCCTCACAGTCAACCAATTCCAACAGCTTCCAGTCATTACCTGGCAAGAATCGTCAGAGGAAATCCAATGAGATGCAACTCTTCCACTGCAGTCCACATGCGATGCTGATATTTTAATAGGTTGTTAGCGTATGTTAAGGCGATCAGTCAAAAGAGTTAGGAAATGGGAAACATGGCAAATTTTCCACTCTCAAGCATTATGTAAAATGGATGTTCAGTACCATGATGATTAACTTAAGTAAGTACTTCAAATGAGCTTCATAAACTACTCTTAATTTCCTTACAGTCTTCCAACTTCAACTGCTCCGATCTTTTTGGTACAGCGGTTCATCTCCTCCTATCCCAGTCTAATATGCAGTCCTTCGGGTTTTGTACTTTCAAGCAGATCGAACAGCTTCTCTTGGACTACTCAGCACTTTCCATGTTGCTGACCCTCCAGAGGATTAAAACAGTTTGATTGAACAGTACAAAGTCTCAGGAATTGTTTTCCCACGTCGATCATTGCTTACAATTCGGTTTTAAGTAGATAAGAGCTCAAGAAATGGGTTTTTCAGGAATTTAAAACGCCCAAACAAGTTCGAAATTTTTTCCTAAGAACGCAACATCGATATTGCCATGAATTGCCTCAAGCAAGACCAGACTCGTTTCTTCGTTTACCAACTAGTCATGCACAACACTTGCCAGGTGATGGTGTTACTAATCGTGATCGTTATACATCTGTCCCATAATGCCATGGTACTTGGCTGTGAAGTAAAATCCTTCACCATGGGTTTGGAACTTTCAGGGCCGATCATCGAATAACTAGGACTCTCATGGCTTATAATACCCCAGATCTCATCTTGAGAGTTTATTGTCACTTTTACTTTTTTTTTCAGCATTGGACGGATGAAGTTGTTACTTGTCAGTACTAGTATGCTGAAGCATCTTGATCATCAGCGACTCGGTTGGAACGACTGCAAATCAAGTGTGGTAGAGTGACAAAGATCTTTAAAACTATAAAAGATCAGATTGCATTGACAAATGAAGCAAAAACTGTTGGTCTGTCATTTTCGCATTCGGAGATTGAGGTGATGTGAGTTAAGGACGAGAAAATTAATTGAGTTTTGTGTATAGCTGTTGGAAAAACTGCACTGACTCGAATTTGAATGGACAATGGCCTAATCAATGTTTCTGTGCTTTGTGGAGAAAATTATGAGATGTGCATGAGGTCTGGCATCTATAAATAGGCATCATTTTGCAGCAAGTGTTCGCATCCATTAGAGCACCCGAGAGTAGAAAAAAGAAGAAGAGAAAAGAAAACAACATGACAATGAGCATTCGACTTTCCGCCAGTTTCGCACTCTTGGCTCTGATGCTGTCCCTTGCCGACGCCTATGACCCAAGTCCCCTGCAGGACATCTGTGTGGGAGTCGCAGAACCCCACAATGCTTGTAAGCTTGTCTTCCCCTTGCTTGGCAAAACAGTCCGAGTTAGTACATTTTGCTTTAGATTTCAGAGTAGTCATCCTTTAAGACTGACACTCTTAATGGGTGCGCTGGGGAAGCTCGTTAGGCATTACGATCAATTTTTTTGAACCAGACGTTGAGTTTCCACACCAAACAAGACAATTAACCTAACAAAAAGATAACATTTCTCATTCTCGGTGCAACCTTATTGTATCCTAGGATGTGCCTCAAAGGTATATGTCAACAACAATTTAACAGAAACTCCTCCCTATGCAGTGTTTGTGAATGGACAGTTCTGCAAGAACCCCAGTCTTACCACAGCAGATGACTTCCTCTTTCTGGCCTCCAAGTTCCTAGAAGCACGGCCAATCCCGTGGGCTCCACGGTCACCCCAGTGTTCGAGCAGCAGCTACCAGGACTCAACACTCTCGGCATTTCCATGGTTCGTATCGACTTTGGAATAGGTGGTTTAAATCCTCCGCACACTCACCCTCGTGGCACCGAGATTTTGCTCGTCCTGGAGGGCACCCTCTATGTAGGCTTTGTCACATCCAACCAACTGAACAATACTTTCTTTGAGAAAGTCCTCCACCCTGGAGATGTTTTTGTTTTCCCGATTGGGATGATTCACTTCCAGCTCAATGTTGGAAAGACCAACGCAGTCGCGATTGCTGGTCTAAGCAGCCAAAACCCAGGAGTCATCACGGTAGCCAATGCATTGTTCAACGCAAAGCCACCTATTTCCCTGAGGTTCTGGCCAAGGGGTTCCAGGTGGATGAGAAGCTTGTTGAGACACTTCAGAAGAAGTTCTGGTACTACAATTAGCCAGAGAAATGCATCTGATGGTGTCTGTCATCTCCGTGTACTTGATTAAACAAACTACTACTTTTTAAGTCTTCTGATGAAGTTCCCAGTTCAAGTATGAAGAAAGCTTCCTTCTGTCACAACTTGTATTGATGTCAGTATAATAAGACTGTTGTTTTCTGCACCATCTACTATGAGGTTTTTGTGATGAACCTATTTCATGGAACCAAGACAGAAAAAGACAGTGAGCTCGACACTAGACTCTACCATGTCAGAGGATTCCCGTACTGAATGCTTTACATGCACGAACTGCAAATAACCATCGCCAGTTCTGCTAAGGCCGCATAACTAATTAATAATGAACAATCAGAAAAATGAAACTTCAGTAGTTTCAGGAATCATGATGCTGCGTTGATTTTATTGGGAATGAAGCCTCAAAGCATTCCTGTTTTATGAGAAACTGCCATTGCGATTTGCTTGCAGTATGTACTAGTTTGAGATATTTGATCCACCACTTTGCGTCCCTTCTTTTTTTTTTCCAAGTTCTGTTGTACATGTTTGTAGGGGTTCTCAAATTCCATTTCCTTTCAATTTTGCTCACCATTGATTATGTCCCTTTGCTATTTACATAATCTATGAACGAAAGAAGGTCTTAGTAAGTGCTAAAGTAACTAATAAAAGAAATGAAAAACAGAAATTGACAGCTATGATGTTGGTTTCCTCATACGTATATTAGTAAGTTTCCTGAAGTCCCCGTGATTGTACAAAAGTCATTAGTGAATCTCCTAATTGATTGGTTAATCTTATAATATTATGTTAGGTGAAAAGATAAGTTGAAACGCGGATGCTGGTAAGGTTTCTCTATCATTAGTAGTGCCTTATGGTGAGGTTTCTCTATCATTATAGTAGCTTCTTAAGCTACTATAAAGTATGGGGATGAAATTGAAAAACAACGACAATCAATTTGCCATCCGTCAAACGAGGTGGAGACCAATACGGTTAAACAATGCATGAAAATCTCCTGTTATTTTGACTTAACAGAACCGTGGAAGGTCCGACAGCACAAGCGAGTTGCGAATCTAAACTTTCCATTCGGCATTATCGTTAATCCAAAAAGAGATGCAACTTCATTTTTCATTATTGCTGAAATGATCAGAACCATAATGGTATATCCATAAAATAAATTGTTTGCATGGATGCTGGCCCTTGATAGTAATTAGTAATGGATGATTGTTAAGGTCGCTGGTCAAGTGTCAGGAAATGGGAAAACCTTAAAATTCTCTACTTCAATCAGTTTTCCAAGGTATCAATCACATATGTGACTGCAAGTACCTCAAACAGAAATAGAGAAGAATACTGACAATAGTTTTAATACAATCAGCCATGCTCACTAATCCAATCTTTTTGGTGCAATCATTCCTCTTCTTCTAGTTGAAGCACATCAACCATTCTTTCTCAGCCCTCAGCATATTCCTTGTTGTCAACAGATGCCGTATTAAGGTTCAACCACTCCTGATTTCATTTTATTAATTTGTTCAATACCTGTCACGCTCCAAACCCCAGGCATGCGCACATCCCTCGGTAGTCGATCAAATTGCGACGTTCCTAGGACTCGTTGTCGACCCATTCATTTAATGCACATGCGAAAGCAAATTAAACAATCTCTAGACAATAATCAACAAGTGATAGAAAAGCAGGACAACCAAGTAACACAAAACATATTTTATAAACAAACCGGGTTTATATACAATCAGGCTAACCCTATGGTTATATATACAGGAGCCTATACTAAAAAAGAACTACAGAGCCACCTAAGCTCCGAGCTCTCCAGTCATGGGCTCCGGGTCCTCCACAACACCATCAAGGGTGTCAATATCCATAGGATGCCCTATTTTCCACTCCTTGGTTCCGACGGGAGGCCCATCAAAACCTCCCATAGGACCCTCCCGAACCCTGTTGGGCTTGTTAAGGTACCACGCCTTGAAGCGATGAGGTATCAAGTGAGATAGGCCCTCATCAACTCAAACAGTGGACTCAACTAGCTTACGGGTCAGGTTGGTCTCGGGAATAGGGAAATAGGAGTGCTGAAAGTCTACCTCCTGCGGGACCCCATAATGTATCTGCCATACTTCCATCTAAGGACCTGTAAAAGTTTAAACCACGATGGGGTGAGATAAATCTCAGCAAGTCTACATCCTAAACCCTGATTAGGACGAGAATTCACCTAGAGGCAGCCTAAATATGCATCATATAAGACTTACCTCGCCTCAGCACCTCCCTACACATTAGTACAGCTCATATAACATATCAATACGGTAAACATATTTAATAACTGGAACACTGCACATCAATCATCAAATATTCACAGGGGTCCTGATTATAAGGCCAAATTGTTATGACACGTCTCATTTTGTGCCAAAAATTTTTGTCCCATAATCAGGCGCGACTATTTCACTCATTCAAGCGTTCTAGTTAATTACGACCCAATGGCCATGGCCAATTCAAAAGTTGGCGGTCATCTGGCATAATTGGGCGTTGTCTCGCTTTGTCGGACACAACAACGTCTACATCTAGATAACATTCCCGAAGGAGCATCGGCCCAGCCTCCACTATGATCGGCATCTGTTAACGTGGTGCATTCCATATAGGAACATCGCTCCCGACTTTCATTGGGTGATGGGTTCTCATAATGATCACACGCACATCCAATCTTGACCAATAACATCGTGCTTTGCACTCAAATGCCTTAATTTCAAATAATGCACTTGTCCTATTTTCTTCATATTAAAAACATTGGTAAAATAATTGTGTGTGGACACACGATCAGATTGAACCATAAAACGTGGTATACCCTTTTTAAAAATTCCACGATTTGATATAGTACTTAAAGTTTTTTTGGTGTCAAAACCCGACACCCAAAAGTATTTTTCCAATTAAATACCAAAATTTCCTATTATTGAAATAATAATTCAAAATCATCATTGAGCATCCAATTGCATAGTTTAGCACTCAATTTCACAAATCAATGCCACCATGACAATCATCGTAAAATTTTGACAACCGCTATCCCGATATAATTTACGCTAATTAATAATTAATTATATAAATTACATTTAATTAAATAAATTGCAAATTATTTAAATTAAACCACTTAACTAATTTACATAAGCTAATCTAGCTAATCTACTTAGACTAATCAAACTAATTGACTAAGCTAAGTAGATTATCTAATAAATCTAACTAAGCCACCTAACTAACCACCTAATAACTAATTAGCCTAATTAACCAATCCTAACTAACTTAGTCATATAAACTAATTACAACTAATCCATAATTAGCCTAACTAATCCACAAGCCTTAATTAGCCCACTAACCCCCTAATTAGAGTTTAGGACGTTAACTCACCGGTTTAGTGAGCTAACGAGTCCATGGCGACCAAAACCCAGGCCTACGACGACACCAAAGGAGGCCAAACCGAGGCTGAAAAAGGCTTAACACGGCTCAGCCCAAGGGCTGAAATCCGGTTTTGCTTTGGAGCTGGTCGAGGGAGTCGAGGGGGTTGGCTGCGACGCCGGTGGTTGGACGGCGTGGGGATGGCATCTGGACAGGCGACGGTGGCGAGCTAATGCAGAGCTGGGACGGGCGGAGGCTGCAGATAGACGGTCGGCCAGGCAGTTGCGATGCGGATTTGGAGGCACGGGGTCGAGTGGCTGTGCGGGGCTGGCTTGGACGCGAGTAGGCGGGCCGGCAATGCAGCTGGCTATGCTAGCTTGGCCTTGGGTGTTTGCAACTTCAACAATGGAGGAAAAGGAAGCTTTGAGGAAGAAGAAGAAGGCAGTAGCAGGGGAGGCTTCTGCTAGGTTGGTTCACGCATGGGAGGAGAAACAAAGGGGAGAGAGGGGGAACAAGGTGGGGACAAGGGCCAAGAGAGTCTTGCCTATGGCCCATGGGTTTACAAGGCAAATATCTTGCACTCAAGTGCAAGACACAAAATCTTCAGCCACCCCAAAGGTCAAGACAGCCTCCAATGGCTATTTTCCAGCATTTCCCCACCCAAACAAAGCCAAATTGAAGGCTAGAATAGCTCATGGCAGCAACCCTACGAATTCCCTTGAATTTCATCTCAAATCTCCACAAAATACTTCAATATGATGGCCAAAAATCACACCCACTCAGGCCATACGAATTTGCATAATTTCCCCCACAAACTAATCCACTTTGGTAGCCAAAAGATCTCTCAAATTTGCCCATCCGAATATCCACCATTTATTTTGCCAATTTTGCTTTGCCAATATTCTGGGCTCGCTGAAAATTCTTCAAAGGATGAGTCGATGTCCTAAAAATGAATCGTGATATGCTCGAACTTTCGATTCTTGAAACCGGGTTCAATTTAATGGTTAATTTCGATCGAACACGATTTTAGCGTGACCTAACATACCATATTACTTTTAGAGATTTTATCGCATTTAACCCATGGTCGATAATTCTCGATCCAAGTTTGTACATCTTCAACTCATCGGCGGCTCTTGGTTGTTGTAAAAATCTCAAGGTTTCAATTATGAATACCGGGTATAGAATCGACAGAAAAATCGGTTTAGTATTGTTTGACACGAATTTTGCAATCATGTGGAATCACTCACAATTTAATCACATGCTTCTGTCGAATCGACCTATCTCCGATCTCTAATCGATTATAACAGTGCCGTATAACCTTTGCCATGAGAGCAAGAGATAGATATGATGTTTGCATAAGAAAGAGCATATCAATTGACTTTTATGTGTAGCTGTTGAACAATTGCACTATCTAGAATATAGAGGAAAACAGTTAACCACCAAATATCTATCATTGTAGTCTTTTCTGCTTCGTGTTCAGTTGGAGAATGCACATAGACTCCAAATTCTAACTTAGCACAACAATAGACGGCCCCATAGTACAAGTCAGTTGGAGACCCAAAACTGATTAGTACAGCTTTGTTGAAGCCTAGGTCATTGTGATAATAGAAACTTGGTTTCGTAAATGTAATGTCGTCCAACGTAACTGTCAGATGATCACAATGCGTATATCCATGAAATGATTGTTTCAAAAGTTAAGGTAGCGCATGAGAACGTTTCTGTTTCTCAAGATTTTTGTTCTTTTGTTCCCCAGAATAAAAAAAGAACAGAAACCCATTTGGTAATGCCAAGTTGTTTTTCTATTCCTGGGAATAGAAAGTTAGCTCGGGAATAGATTTGGAGCAGAAATGAGAAGCAAAAAAGTTGCCTTTTGTTCCTTGGAACAATTTTTATAAATAAGCTAATTTTTTTCTTTTATTTCTCTCTCTTGTCGCGGCCACCTTCAACCGCCCGGAACCACCGCCCATCACTGGCCACCGCCACCTCCAGGTCACCGGTCGCTGCCGTTGCCGCCGGTCGACTGGTCGCCGCCCACCGGCCATCGCCGTAGCCACCGATCGCCGGTAGCCACGTCGGTCGCCGATAGCCACCGCCGGTCGCCGGTCGCCACCACCACCCACTAGTTGCCGCCGGTTGCCGCTGCCGCAAGTCGCCAATCGCCGCTGCCGCCCGCCGTCGTTGCCGCCGTTGCTAGTCACCATCGATCGCCACGGGCCACCGATCATCGCTGGCAGCGGCGATTCACGAGCAAGAATAAAAAATGAATAAATATAAAAAAGAAATTGTTGCGTTATCAAACGCATTTCTATTCTTTTTCTATTCTAAGAGTAGAAATTTTGTATAGTTACCAAATGAGTTCTTTTACTCAGAAACTGTTCCATGGAATAGAAATAGAAAAGAACCATTTCTTAAAAAAAACTCTTTCCCAGCCAAGAAGCGTTGTCACGCGCAGCCTAAATAGCGACATTTAGTTGTGGACTGGTCAAGTGTCAGGAAATTGAAATGTTATATGAATCCTACTTTATACAGTATTGCAAGGCATTAGTACTATTAGTACTTCAATTAATCATAAAAGACCCAATACTAATTTCCGTACAATCAACTAATTCTAACTACTCCAATCTTCTGGTGCAACAACTTATCTTCTTCTACATCACGGACAATATTTTTCTCAAGCTGATTGACAATTTTTCCTCAGTTTCCTTCAGCATATTCTATGATGCCTTATTAGGGTTATGGCCAGCCTAATTTTCATCATTTTGAAGTCCTTAACTAATGCAGTGGACGCTGCCAAATGGGCAATCCTGGTTTCCCCTTCAAATCCATTGTTATTCATGTGCTCCGCTTACATATGTAGACCAGACTCTGAAATCCTAGGAGATTGCACAAATCTCATCTTTAAAAGTAATTGTTACATTGACGGAAACTGAACTCCATTTCATGCAAAAACTATATAACTAGTATAGCATCAGGATTGAAATAACCTGATTTGAGTGAGCTAGAGTAAAGTAGAGGACAACAACGTATGAAAGAGATGAAAAAGGGATGACTGAGTGTGTATATGACAGAAACTTACCGCTAGAAAATAGATCACACAGCACTCCAATAGCCATGTAGCATAACTCACACGTACTCTCTCGCTTTGAGAGCTGGGCACCCTGAGTGTCAAAACTTGGTACAGAAGACACTTAAGTGTTAAAAGTTATGACACTTAAGTGTCACTTTTAAAAAAAAAATAGAACACTTGAATGCTAAATCCGGCAAAGGTCGCTGGAAATTCTACGTAGCAATTTTTTAATAATATAATTCACCTACATGGCATGCTTTGGAGAGCTGAGTTAGCGATGAAGAACCAAAATGATGTTGTTTTGTTTTTTTATAAAAATTATAATATACATATTAATTAAAATAAAATATTTATTTTATAAACATAAAAAAAAAAAAAGAAAAAGAAAAAGGAGGAGGAGGTGGAAAGTGAGGGCTCAACCTCCAATCTTGTCTTCTTCCTTTCTTTTTTAAAAATATTTAATTAATATATAAATAAATTTAATTTAATTAATATTTATATTAATTATCTAGCCATGTCAGCAAAACAACGTCGTTTTTATACTTATCTAGCCACGTTAACATGCGAAATGATGTCGTTTTGTACTTGTCTTGCTAGAAAATTGTCACGTCAACATTTTTGCCGGATTTTTTTGTTGTTGGCACTTAACTGATTTATTTTGCTCCGATTTTGGAACTAAGTGTTAATTTCATAACTTTTGACACTTAAGTATTTCCTCGTATTAAGTTTTGACACTTCATTTTTTTTTTTTGGCCCTTTTGCTTTTGAAGACGGAGACGAAAGTGACCGGTTGTTTTAAAAAAGAGTAACAAACAGATTATTGCGTAGCTGTTGGATTTTAGTACTGTTTGGAATATAGAATGAAAATGGCCAACCAATCATAGCTGTCAAAACTTTCTCTGCTTTCAGACACTCCATCCATAAATAGGCTTAGTTTTTAGCCTAGTTTCCTCACCCTGCTAAGCACTTGTGTCAAAAATAAAAAAGAAAACCAGATAAAAATGACGAGCAGTGTCAGATTTTTGGCGGGCGTGGCACTCTTGGCTCTAGCATTGTCCATAGCCGATGCCGAGGACCCTAGTCCCGTCTAGGATACCTGCGGAGCAGTCAAAGAACCAAACAATGCTTGTACGCTTGTCTTTCCCTTGCTCAATCGAACTTAATGGATACTAAGGCAACATACCCTATAATATGACATTACCACATATATTTTTCTCCTTATGAAATGATTAAGACGCCAGGTTTCGCATGCAACAGGACAATTAAGGTGCAAGAGAAATTATCATTATATTTTTCTGCAACAATTTATGATATACCTCTGACCGTTCCGAGGCAATTGTCAACCATTCCCTCTTAACAACGAGTTTTCTCCCTGCAGTGTTTGTGAATGGAAAGTTCTGCAAAGAACCCAAATCTAGCAACAGGGGAGGATTTTCTCTTTTCTGGCGTCCAAGTTCCCAGAAGCACCGCCAATCCCTTGGGCTCCACTGTCACCCCGGTAACTGTAGACCAGATAGCGGGACTCAGCACTCTTGGCATTTCCATGGTTCGTATTGACTTTGGAATAGGCGGTTTGAATCCTCCCCACACTCACCCACGTGGTACTAAGATTTTACTAGTCTTGGAGGGTACGCTCTATGTGGGCTTCGTCACGTCCAACCAGTTGAGCAATACTCTCTTTGCAAAAGTTCTTAACCCGGGAGATGTTTTTGTCTTCCCCATTGGGATGATTCACTTCCGGCTCAATGTTGGAAAGACCAATGCAGTCGCGATCGCTGCTCTAAGCAGCCAGAACCCATGAGATATCACTATAGCCAATGCATTGTTTAATGCAAAGCCGCCTATCTCGCCTGAAGTTCTAGCCAAGGGGCTCCAGGTGGATGAGAAGTTTGTTGAGAAACTTCAGAAGAAGTTCTGGTACTACAATTAACCTGAGAAATGCATCTATTATCTCCCAGATTTGTGTCCCTGATCAAACAATTTTTTTTGACTTTCACGATAAAGTTTCTTGTTCACGTATAAAGAAAAGTTTCCTCCTGTAACCGTGATGTATGGATTTCAGTGTAACAAGATTGTTATGTTCGATAAATCCTCCAATCGAATTTGTAATTTTTGTGTATGATTTCATTTCCTGAAAACCGGCCAAAGACAGTGAGCTTGATACTTGCCTTGAGAGTTTCTTGTATGATGATACACTTGAAAGGAGGGGAGAGAAGGGAAACAGTGTTAATATCTAATTACGCTTAAATGTTTAGCAGCATTAAACTATCTTCAATTTGAAAAGGAATTGACACTAAAGGCGGTAAGCCTACCGGCAAGATGCTTCTTGATATGATAACGGGCCAACTTCATCAAACCGGAAATAAATTCAAACTGAAAGATTTGCTTCTGTATGTCTCGTTCTTTCCGTATACTTCCAATTAAGCTACTCAAATTTTTGGCAAAAGACCAGAAAACAGGGGCAGAATCTGGACTATACACGATAACATCAATGGCAAAAAATTTCTCGTGATCTCATGGATACAAACCTAGGGGCAGCTTTTCTAAAACCATTTTTTAGGCACTTGTAAAACATGAATTTTAGTATTTATTACTGAGACAACACATTGGTGGAGGAAATATGGATAAGGTCTAGTATCTTGAAGGATCGGATACTCAATTATCATCAAGTATGGGTGATTTTGGTATCTGATTCTTCAATCTTGAAGTTGGATCTGATCCCTGAAACTTTGAGTGCATTCCTTATTGATATGGTCATGAGTGGTTCTTAGGCACTCGCGCAGTCATCCTGTAATATTACTCCGTTTCAGGTTTTATGGCCCTGGCAATTAGTAATAAATGTGATAATCATAGGCGCGTGTTGGTGTATCATCACATAAACCTTCTACGACGAGACCTCTAGCAGTGACACAGTACCCCACGCTGGATTGCATAATTTATAAACCTTGGTCGTATTAGTAGTACATTTGACCAAATTCCAAGCACATTAGCTGCTCTATGAGAACGTGATTGACCACATGTTGCGATGTGTTCATGATATACAGTTCTCTATCTTCACTTTCCTCAATTTCTCCCCCTTCATTTGAAGTCCTAGTGAAATTCCTATATATTTAGAAGAGGTGCTTCTTATAGGATGTTCCACCGACTTTTGGCTGGAAGCTGGGCGCAACAGTTCTTTCGGCTGTTACAAAGTTAATTTAGTTACTGTCATTAAGTTGGATATTCAACACATCATCCATGAAGCTACAATTTGCAGAAGATTTGTAATAATTCATGGAACCAAAGCAAGAGAAGACAGTGAGCTCGACGCCTGACTCTGCCATGTCAGAGGATTTCCAATCTGAATGCTTTACAAGCACGAACTTCTAGTAACCATTGCTAGTTCTGCTAAGGCGGCATAACTAACTAATAATGAACAATCAGTAACAACGAAACTTGAGAAGTTTCAGGGATCATGATGTTGCGATGAGTTTATTTGGGAATGAAGCCTCAGAGCATTTCTTTTTTCTGAGAAACTGTCCTTGCTATTTGCTTGCAGTGTGTTCTAGTTTGAGTAATTTGATCCACGACTTCGTGTGCCTTTTTTCTTCCAGGTTCTGTTGTACATGTCAGTTGGATTCTTAAATTCCATTTCCTTAAGATTTTGCTCACCATTGATTATTGTCCTTTTCCTATTTACTTAATCTATGAACAAGAGGAGGTTTAAAAGAAATGTAAAAAAAGAAAACGACAGCCATGCTGTAGTTTCCTCGTACATAAATTAGTAAGTTTCCTGAAGTCCACGTGATCGTAATGAAGATATCAGTGATTGAATCTCCTAATTGATTTGTTAATCTCCTTATATTATGTTAGGTACTAAGATAAGTTAAATCACAGATGCTGGTAAGGTTTCTTCTGCATTAGTAACGGATTAAGCTACTATAAATTATGGTCATAAAGTTAAAAAAAAAAAAAAAAAAAAAGAAGAAAACTTTCAATTTGTCATCAATCAAATGAGTTGAAGACGAATACGGTTGAACAATGGACGAAAATCTTATGTTAATTTCACTTGACAGAATCACGGAATGCCCGACAGTACAAGCGAATTGGAGACTTAAACTACCAATTCGGCATTTTCATTTATCCTAAAATAGATGCAACTTCATTTTGGATTATTGCTGGACAATGATCGGGATCAGAAGGGTATATCCACCGAATAAATTGTTTGCATGATTCTGGCACTTGATAGTGATATCTCGCATGGATGATTATTAAGGTTGTTAGTCAAGTGTTAGGAAATGGGAAAACCTTAAAATTCTCTACTTTAATCAATTTTCCATGTTACCAACACTATATATGACCAAACCACCGAAAAGGTATCCGTACCGGAAGTACTTCAAACAGAAAAAGACAACAAAGCTACACACTAGTTTCAGTAGAATCAACCAATTCTAACCACTGTCAGACCAAAAAAAAAAAAAAAACCAATTCTAACCACTGGAATCTTCTTGGTGCAACCACTCCTCTTCTCCTAGTTGAAGCTAATTGATTGTTCTCTCTCAGTCTACTCAGCATATTCCTTTGTTGTCAACAGATGCAATATTAAGGTTCTACCAGTCCTGATTTCATCATTATCAGTCTACTCAGCATATTTCATCGTTTTACGTGGCTTATAACTGGCCTCCGATAAATTAGTGGGTCTCATCAAATACGAAGAAATTTTTTTCATAATTACCTGAGTCAAACTAAGTTGTAATTAGTAAGATTTGAGAGAGCCCGAATCAAATATGAGTGTCATTTCACAAGAGAAATCATTCATGCTTTTTTAATAGGGTTAATATTCTTAAAAACTCCAAATTGGTATATTTATGATAAATTTATTTTAAATTATTTTTTTGAGCACGAAAAATCTCAAACTAGTACACTTACGACAAATTTATCCAAAATAATCACAAAAATCTTAAACCGATATATTTATGATAGATTTACTTCAAATTAATTTGTTTGATCGTCAAAACCAACTGTTACATTTGTGACAAATGAACCTTTCGTTAAATTGGATTAATACAAAAAATCATAAAAACAAAAATCCCAAACCAGTACACTAGTCAATTATCACATATCATCCAATTTAATAATCTGACAGTAACATTTAACAGAAATTAATAGAGGATATATTTGTAATAATCGGTTTAGGATAAATTTGTAAAAAATGTATCAATTTGGAATTTTTAATAGTAAAAAAAATTAGTTTAGGGTAAATTTATCATAGGTGTATTGGTTTAAATTTTTGAGGGTATTAACCCATTGTATTAACTCATCTTGAGGAATTGTGTTTAATGTTTCCCCTCAAGAGGATCACGACAATTTATAGCACTACTCAACAAGCATTGTTGTCTTTTGACAATTCTTCATTGCATGCTCCCTGGCCATAGCAACAACCGTGTTGAGCGTAGTAATTGTAACCGTTATGTGATGTATGAAGGAATAGATCGTCCACGACAATCCACAAGTCGTTGCAATATGGGTCGGTCTCACTGCTGAGTGTCCTTGCACTGCATATTTTGTACACCAAGCTATCATTATAACCACTTGACATCATTGCAAGAACAAAGTAACCAAAAAACAAGGAGCAGTTTCACAATATGCTGAGATAATGTATTCATGGTTGGCCACTCTACGCCTTTCCTTTCCTCAATGGTTCTTTGAGGTTCAAGTAGTCGTGTGTGTGTGTAAATATAAGCGAAACTTCCTCTTACAGGTTTCTCCACCAATTCGTCCTTACTTGGGGGGCTAAACCTTGAGAATGTCAAAATAAATGAATTATTAAAATCCTTTCTCTCGTTTAATATCCTTCTCCCTGGAGCAATCTACGGAATCAATGTTAACGGCAGGACGAATTGGTCGACAACATCTCTCTTTGCTACCGCCACTTCCATGTTTTCATTAGATCAGACCTCGTAGTCATCCATTGGAGTCATATTCTGCTCGAAATCATTAGGCGGCTTTGTATCCCTTTCCATGAGCAACTGCTCAAATTTAGATACTGTTTGTCAGAAACTGAAGGCAAGCAAGGAACGGACGAGAAAAAGAACGAAGTTTAGGGAGAAAGATTTTTTTGTATTCTGACTTGTAATCAATGTACAGGGCTTTTGCTGTTTATATTACAAGATGTATACATAAAAAAAAAAAGGCAATGTAATATTTTACAAATCAGTCTAATATTTGGATTGATTCTCTATAATCAGAAATCGGATCAATCAATTCCCGGTATATTTCCAGGATCTCTGCATATCTTCCAACACTCCCCCTCAAGCTGGTGGCTTGTAAATGTCCAAGACGCCTAGCTTGCTCAGTAGATATGCATGTTGTCTTTGACATAGGGCTTTGGTAAACACATCTGCTGGTTGTTCAGCCGTTCCAATCCCTCTTGTCTCGATTGTCCCTTCTTGAATCTTCTCCCGAGTGAAATGACAATCCACTTCTATGTGCTTGGTCCTTTCGTGCATTACAGGGTTCGCCGCAAGTTTCAAAGCCGATTCATTGTCACAGAATAACTTCGTCGGACCTTTCAGCTGTATTCCGAGATCACTCAATAAACCTCGTATCCATACAATCTCACATGTGGTCTTTGCCATGGCCCGATATTCTGCTTTAGCTGAGGATAGAGAAACTGTTGCTTGCTTCTTGGTTTTCCATGAAAGAAGAGAATCTCCTAGCTTAATAAAAAACCCAGTTATGGATCTTCGACTCATAGGACACGTTGCATAATCTGCATCGCAATATGTTGTCATTTCCATGTCGCATCTTCTAGATAAAAGTATCCCGAGTCCTGGACATCCCTTCAAATACTTCACAACTTTTAGAGCGGCATTCATGTGAGATTCCTTCGGACTGTGCATAAACTGACTGAGGTTCTACACTGCATATGATATATCAGGTCTGGTCATAGTCAGGTAAATAAGTTTTCCAACGAGCTTTTGATAACTCGTCAAATCCTGTAATATAGGATCATCTTGAGATGTTCCTCCAGTGTGGTCTGCTGTAGTCAATCTGATATTCTGCTCGATTGGAATGACAGCTGGCTTGCATCCTGATAAACCGGCCTTTGATATAATCTCCAACACAAATTTCCTCTGATTGAGAGAAATTCCTTGGTGAGATCGAGCGATCTCAATCCCAAGAAAATATTTTGGTGCTCCCAGATCTTTTATATGAAATGTGGTATGCAAATATTTTTTACAGCTCTTTATTGCAGCTTCATCATTTCCCATGATGAGAATGTCATCTACATAAATCATCAAGTAAATAGATGACGTACCTTTGGTCCATGTAAATAAGGCATAATCATACTTGGATTGTTTGAAGTTTGCACTGATGAGAGCGTTAGCAAATTTAGCATACCATTGTTTGGAAGCTTGTTTCAGCCCATAAAGGGATTTGCGGAGACGACATACTTTATTCTCCCCCTGTCTCCGTAAGCCCTGAGGAATATCCATGTAAATTTCTTCATCCAGATTACCATGAAGAAAAGCGTTGTGAACGTCCATTTGGTGTAACGGCCAATCATGGATGGCTAGAACTGATAAGAATGAGCAGATGGTGACATCTTTAGCAATTGGAGAAAAAGTTTCGTGATAGTCGAAACCTTCTCGTTGTGTATATCCCTTCGCCACCAATCGAGCTTTGTATCGTTCAATGGATCCATCAGCTCTATACTTTACTTTATAGACCCATTTGCATCCTATGGATTTCCTATTTGGGGGCAAATGAACTATCTCCCATGTGTGATTATCAGTTAAGGCCTGTAATTATGCTTCCATGGCCTTTTGCCATCGTGGGTCTTTGGATGCCTCATCATAACTAGACGGTTCTTTCTCATCTAATATACGACTAATGCAACATCTATGCTCCGACGAAAGCTTTTCAAAGGAGACATAAGAAGATATTGGATAATGAATACCTGGTCCGTTAAGTGAGGCACATACATAGTCTTTGGTCCACGTTGGTGGTTTCGTAGCTCGCCCCGAATGTCGTGGATGATCCGTTGGTGGTGGAGGAGGAGATATTTCCGCAACATTGTATTATGTTTGTTCGCCAGAATCATCCTCAATGTTTAATGGAAGAGCAGGTACATTTTCCAATGTTGCCGTCTGAGGTGATTGATCAAATGAAGAAGGCGGAATCACCTATCCTGGTGATGCTGCGAGAAAATATTCGGGAGATATATTTTCCTCAATTGAGGAGCGATGAGAATTGGTTGAGATATCCAAATCCTCTGTAGACTCATGAAATTGAAAGATAGCTTCGTGAAAAATGACATCCCTGCTCACGAAAAATTCTCCTGTTGATGGATCGAGAACATAATAGCCCTTATGTAGGTTAGGGTAACCCATGAAAATGCACCTCCTGGCACGTGGACTCATTTTGTCTTGAGGCTCCATAGTTGTAGTATAACAAAGACAACTGAAAACTCGCAGATGATCTACTGCTAGTTTTTTTTTTTTCATAAAGTAATTCAAAGGGTGATTTACTAGCTAATATTCGAGTAGGCATACGGCTTGATGAGATAGGTTGTAGTGAGGACACAATCTCCCCAATATATTGCTAGAACGGATGCCTGAAACTTCAAAGCTCGTGCGACCTCTAGCAAGTGACGATGTTTACGTTCCACCACTCCATTTTGTTGTGGAGTATAAATGCAGGAGCTTTCATGTAGAATGCCATGAGACAAGAAAAGTGATTTGCAATCATGACTAAAAAATTCCTTCCCATTGTCAGTCCGTATTCACTGGATTGATTTCCCAAACTGATTTTTAGTCAGGGTGATGAACATTTTCAAATGAGATGGAACTTGAGCTTTTGATTGCATTAGGAAAACCCATGTGGCCCGAGAGTGATCATCCACAATTGTGAGAAAATATCGTGAACCATCATGGTGTGCTGTGTGATAGGGTCCCTAGACATCCACATGAATTAAAGAAAGTATAGTAGCGGAACGTTTTGCATTCGAAGGGAAAGATGTGCGAGACTGTTTTGCAAGAGGACAAATGGGACATTTAGAGTATGGAAACGAAGCACTATGCCCCATTCTTGAATGTAAAAGAAAGTCTTTATCATTGGCAATGACATTACACAATGACAACTTATTAAAAGGAATTGAATTCAAATCAAGATGACTTGGAATACTGGTCCAGAAACATAAACCTTCAGAAAAACTACCCAAGCCCATCAGTTTTCCAGTCCGAAGGGCCTGAAAAAAACATGTGTCAGCATCGAAGAGTATTTGATAGGAATTTTCCTTGCAGACTTTGGATACAGAAATGAGATTAAACTGAAATTGTGGGACATAAAGGACATTGTGCAGGACAATTTGAGAGCTTAGTTGAATAGTCCCTGTCAATGTGACATGAGTAATGTTTCCATTTGGAAGTTGCACAGAAATAGGCGTATCCAATTTCCTATGCATTCTTGAGAAAAAAATTTATATCACAAATGATATGATCACTTTCTCCTGAGTCAACTATCCATGCCCTTTTTGAAATTGAATTAATCAGGCAGTGGGATATACCTGAGAAACTTCCTCCTTTATTTCCAATGTCTGCTTTCTGTAGTGCCTACATCAATTGCTGATATTGCCCATAAGTAATCGGTCGGTCACTACTTGGTCCAGTAGGTCCAGTCACCTGGTAAGCTGCAGAAAACTCTTTCTTTTTTCCTTTTTCTCCTGGCTTTCCATGCTATTTCCAGCAATTATCTATGGTATGATGTGGACGTTTGCAATGCTCACAGTATAATTTACCTCTCCCCCTTGAATTTTGGCCGAAATTCCTTATTGATGCGGAAAACATTTGACCGTCGAATGCTTTAATTGTGGAATTATCTCCACCGTCCGATGCAGCAGATACATCGACCCCTTGCAGACCGTCAGATCTCCGAGGGAAATCAAGGCCGTCAGATCTTCGCAAGAAATTTGAGCCGTCAGATCGCCGGATTGAATCTGGGCCGTAGCTTCCTTCCCTTTTAAGGACTCTTTCTCTGGTTGCGGACACTAGCCCCTCGCAATTTTCTCTCCCGGGCTAGGGTTTTCACCCCCAATTCTCTCCTGCGGCGTTCTCTGCGAAGAGCGAGAGTGATAGCCTTGCCTCCTCGTGTCTGCTCCGGTGTTGTGAGCCGCTGGCTCTCTTCTTGCACGGCCAGCTGGGAAATCCGGCCGAGGGGCAGCACGGGATCATCACTAGGATCTACGAATGAAATGTTAGGTATGTTTCATTCAATATTAAAAGGAATCGAGTGGATTTCTCCCTCTCCTTCATGGATTTGTATTGCCTGAGAGTTTTTGGAGGTCCCTCGAGTTTTTCTTCCGCGGCCTCGAGCTCGTTCCAGAGCGATGAGAGTTTGTTATAAACCGCGGTGACAGACATATTCCCTTGCTTGAGATCTGTGAGTTCCTGCATGAGACAAAAGATTTTTGCTTGGTCTAATTTCCCGTACATTTCTTTGATGTTATCCCACATGGTTTTCGAATCTTCCGTTGGTGGGAGGCCTACTGCGACGTTTGGAGAGATGCAATTGCCGATCCAGGTGCGGATCGGGTGATTGCACTTTCTCCAGTGCCTCACCAGCCTTTCGTCCGACGGAATTGGTACGGTTTCGTTGAGGAAACCATCTTTATCTTTTGTCACGAGGGCCCGCCGGAAGTCTTGTGACCATTTGTTGTAGTTTTTTGGCCCAGTCAGTTGCAGACTAATTAGTCGCAACTCTGGACCGTCAGTGGTTGACACATGCAAGGGATCGCCTGGCTCTGGTCGGCCAGTGATGGCCACAATCGAAAACGGTAAAAATCCAAGTGAAAAGTTCGGGTAGGGATTTGTCCCTGTACCCGACCCATTGAACCTAGTTGCATGACCCGCATTGAAGAGTCCCAGTTGAGGGTTTGTTCCCGAACCCACTTCTCTAGACCCGTTTACTTGTTCTGTCTTGGCGGCTGAGTTTGCCCTACTTGCGGCTGGTAGACTCCCATCGGGCTGAACGTTATTGTGGTAACTCATTACCCCCGGCAATGATGGTTTCGGGCCTTGCCCGACGTACCATGGATAGGGTACCCATTGGTAAGGATGGCCCAGAATGGGCTGCCCCATATTCGCTTGAGCCGGGAATATCTGCCATTGAGTCTGGATTTGTTGCTGGGTTGTGGGAATTGCAGGTATTGTGCTGTGGCCTTATGTCTCTCCCGTCGGTGTGACGTCGCTTGTGGAAGGAACGCTAGTAGTGGCAGGGAGCAGATTCTCTGGATTCATGGTAAGAAAAAGAATTCTGTTTCTTCTTCCTTCTTACATAATTTGATTCTTTCGTAATCAAGATGCCGATCTGTCTTGCAGCTTCGAAATCAATCAATTGCGGAAGATGGAGCTTAAAGCCAAAGCTTTGATACCATGTCAGAAACCGAAGGCAAGCAAGGAACGGACGAGAAAAAGAATGAAGTTTAGGGAGAAAGATTTTTCTGTATTCTGACTTGTAATCAATGTACATGGCTTTTGCTGTTTATATTACAAGATGTATACATAAACAAAAAGGCAATGTAATATTTTACAAATCAATCTAATATTTGGATTGATTCTCTATAATCAGAAATCGGATCAATCAATTCCCGGTATATTTCCAGGATCTCTGCATATCTTTGCAACACTCTTGTCGCCAACCAGAACAAGCCGGCAAAGCCCGTATCTTCAAATCGTTCTCTAATGTTGAACTTCAGAACGTCAAAGGCAAGATTTATGAAATCTTTCTCGGAGAGTGCCGTCAGATAATTCCCAACTTTCGATCAGTACATAGGTGCAAAGGCCCTTAGGAAGTTAGTTGACTTAATCCTATTATAATTTTCAGCATTAAATAATGCATAACTAAAGTCTCGTGTAAACCGAAGCGTCATATATGATGTGCAACAAGCCCGGTCAATCACAATGTAGAGATGTGGGGACTTGTACTTTTAATTTTCACAATCAAAAGCAGTAATGTTTTCAACTTGCATGAAATCGATTATTCCCATATTCCAAAATTAATAATCTTGTCACAAATAAAGAATTGAGTTTGTCAGTTATAACAATTTAAATTTTTTTAAAATAATTAGTTTCTCACCACACCACACAAAATGCTATGCCTTGACCATGCACTCTTTGCAACGCCCATTAGCATTAAAAATTTAGAAAAGCGCATTAAGGACGATCAGAGTGCCCATCCCTCAAGCATTTCTTTTGAATTCTATTCCATTTGGCGAGGGAGTGCAGGAGACAGCAATGACCCGATACCACGAGGGGATAGGGAATCCCATAGCGGCTCCTATGATGACACCTCTAGCAGTGACATAAGTATCCCACCGTCGATACTTTCTCTAGAATGCATAAATAATAAACCTCGGTCGTACCAGGAGGACAGATATGTGGTAATGTGTTGATGATATGTGGCCCTCTATCTTCACTTTTATCCTTAATTTCTTTGTTCCCTTCATTTGAGACTAAAGGGAAATGTCTATATATAGAAGAGGTTCTCCTTAAAGGTGCAAAGGAAGATCGGCAATCCATATGATATGTAGGATGACGACTCTGGTGAACGTCATCTTTTTTAAAACTATGTTTTGTTTAACTCTACTAATTCAACTTGTACATAACGTGGAATGGACATCCCTGTTTTCACTCGTAAGTGTCCCATGCACATCATGCAAGACATATTTTGTGACGTCATCCCTTACCATAATTGTTTCTTGTCATCCTTGTAGTAGAGAAGAAGCATCCGTTTGTTGTTCCTAATATTCCAAAATTAAGATTATCGCTGCAAATAAAGAATTGAATTTGTCTATTATAACAGTTTGGTTTTTTAAAATAATTAGTCACACACTACACTTCAAATTTGAACCAGTATTATTTTACTAGGATTTTTGAACTATGAACAATTGCCTTGACCAGGCACTCTTTCTGACGGCCCATTAAAAATTGGAAATTAAAAAGAGAGCATTAAGGACGATTAGTATGCCCATCCCTAGAGTATTTCTTTTGAATTCTATCACATTTGGCGAGAAAGTACAAGATACATATACCTGTGTAGAGGGGAGTTATTCCTAGAACAAGAGGGCTCAAGCAAAGTGTGTCTCCTAGCAAAATTTCAGAATGACGAAAGATGTAAGAATAAGGAGGTTCAGCCATCGTGGTTGAGCTCGATGAAGCTCAAACAACTATGGCCAAGCTCCAAGAAAATCTAGTGGTTATCACAGCGAGCTCAATGAAATTCAAGTGGCCATGGCTGTGCTTGACCAAGCTCGAGCGACCATGAGAGAACTCAATGAAGCTCAATCTGCTTCAGCCACTAGCTTAATGAAGTTAGATTGGCCGTGGCTACGAGCTCGAAGAAGCTCCAGCTGCCATTGCGGTAAGCTCTCTCTCTCTCTCTCTCTCTCTCTCTCTCTCTCTCTCTCTCTCTCTCTCTCTCTTTAAGTTTCCATGGCTGATGTGGCAATGTCACATAAATTTTTATTACGAATCATAAATGAATGAGTGCATTTCGACTTCCAATTTAACAATTCGATCATCTATGTTTTAAGACACATATCAAGAGATTTTATAAAATCATTGTCGACTACTCTAAAAGTTTAAGCTGTTAAAATGTGTGATTTATTATATAAATATACTATCCCTTCTTGTCAAGCTTAGTCTTTTTGCCTAGTACTAAATATGAAAATATTCCATTCGCCAAGCAAATATGGGACTTGAAAAATTCCAAATTCAACACCTCTTGCTCTAATATTTTGTGGGATTACCATTATAGCAATATTACATATCTCTCAGGATTATGCATATATCTAATTTAATTGTGCATATTCCTGATTGATTATATTTGACAATATATTTATTTATTACCATAAATATTCATCTAATAAAGCCTATAAGTAGACTTGTGTATTCTTCTTCAACATAGATTGAAACACACATGAAATTCCATATTTCTCTCCTTTGAATTATTATTCTCTACTCACATGATAGGAGGAGAGAGAAGAGAGAAGGAAACAAATTTAACATGGAAGCTACGTTTTAATACCACAAAAAAACATCAAACTTATACACATGAGTTATATTTACCCAAAACTTATTTTTATGTAATGAAAAATAGCACCATATTCACCCCAAATTGGTATATCTGGGCCACATTTACCCTAGCTTGTCGTAAATCTGGGATATTAATGGGTAAATGTGGTGCATGTGTACTAGTTTGGAATGAATGTAGTATGGGTGTATTGGTTTTGGACGACATATATACTAATTTGTAATTTTTCAAACACAAAAGTTATATGTAGCATGGGTATACTAGTTCGGGAGTTTGTCTAACACAAAAATTATATATGGCAAGGTGTATCAATTAAGAGTTTTTGGTGGTATTAAGTCTCAAAAAAGGACTACTTTATCCTAGACCAGTTCAATCAAAACTGAAATTCCTTTCGCAAGCAAGAAGGCAATTAGACTACTTGCTAGGTGCTTCTTGCATATGATACCCGGTCAACTTCTTCAAACGAGAAATGTATCGTCCGATAGATTTTCTATTAACATGTCTCTTCCTTACGATATTACTCCCATTAGGTTATTTAAATTTATGGCACAACACCAGAAAACAGCTTAGCTATGCACGATAACTCCAATGGCAAGAGACATTTCTTCTAATCTCGTGGATAACAAAATCATGGCGCACTTTAAGCACTTGTAAAAACATGGGTTTTAGTATTAATCGACGAGACAACACAGTGGTGTAGGATATGTGGTTAAGGTCCAGTATCTTGAAGGATTATATACTCAATTGTCATAGAGTGGAGACTTTCGTATCTGATTCTACAATCCTAAAGTTGGATTTGAGCCCAGAACTCTGAGATTATTCCTTGTCGATATGGTCCTGAGCGGTGCTCAGGAACTTGCCGCAATCGTCCAGTAATAATGCTCGTCACAGGCAGCATTGCCATAGTAATTGTTAGGAGCACATTCAACCAAATTGCAAGCACAAAGTAGCCTTTAGCCCTATGAGAACGAGATTGACAATATGTGGTGATGTGTTCATGATGTATGGCTCTCTATCTTCGCTATCCTCCTCAAATTTTTTTTTTTTTTGCTCCCTTCATTTGATGTACAAGTGAAATGTCTTTAAAGAAAAGAGGTTCTTCTTTTAGGTTTCTCCACCAACTTTTTGTTGAGAGCTAGGTGCAAAGGTTCTCTTGGGCTTTTAGAAATTCAATTTAGTTGATGTTATTGAGTTGGATTTTCAGCATTAGAGAATGAACTATTAAAAAACTTGTGCAGATCGTAGCTTCAAAAACTAAAGATTATAGTCAGAAACAAAGAATTGAATTTGTCTGTCACAACAATTTAAAATTTTAAAATAATTAGTTACACACTACACTTCAAGTTCAATGCGACACTACGATTTTCTCGAACTATCAACAAATGTCTTGACCGGGCACCCTTGTATCGCTTGCTATCCTCAGCAGAGAACTCTTCTTAAATCAAATTACATCAAATCCGATTCCAACAAACCAAACGCGGCAATTGATACATACATACATACTTACATACATGTATGTGTATGCATAACAAATACAAGTAAAAGAGAAGGTGAGAGCAAGTAACTTATGCAAAGAGACTCGCCATCATTCAAGTTATAACGATTGAGATTGCTTTATTCTTATGGACAGTAGCGTATTGAAATGCATACATTGTAGATAGGGTGTAAGTTCACGCTGGGCCTCAAACTTGATCATCGGTAAGTGGATAATCTTCAAATCTCATTCCAGAGTCTTAAAGCTGGACTTGAGCTCCACGGCTTGAGCCACAATCTTCATCGAGGGTGTTATGAGCTTTTGTCAGGCAACCTTGACAATCGTCTTTGACAATGCTCCATTGCATGCTCCATGGCCATAGCAGGAACCGTGTTGACTGTAGTAATTGTAACTGTTGCGATAGGGCGAGTGATCAAACAATAATATAGACAGAAAAAGAAAATAAATCGGACACCAGATTTACGTGGTTCAGTCGTAAAGACCTACGTCTACAGGGAGAGCAGCTGCGGATTTCACTATAGATCAAGCGATACAAGGAGATTACACACTCGAGTCACTCAAACACTCTCTCGGTGTTTCCCAAACCCCAATTACACCCCATACACCAATTTTTCTTAGATGTAAATCACGAATAAGCTTTGCCGTACGAGAAACATGAAGACCAGCTATCAAGCACCCAGCGCCTACGGATGTCTCTCGAGCAAGCCTTCAAAATAAATACTGTAATCCACCACTAGAGACTTGCATGCATAAAGGAAAACGAATCATCCAAGATTCGGTCAACAAAAGCAAAAGATTTTACTTTCCCTTTTATTTCCTTCATCCAACTCCATCAAGAAATCGACTGCCTCGGTCAACTACCTCCAACGTTTGTTGACCAGCTTTAGGAAGACTAATTCGTGTACTCATCTTCCTTTATTTCAATTTAATTTATTTTCAAAATTCAGCTTTTACTTCAGGCTTAAACTCGAGACATATTTTAACAGTAACCGTTATTTGATGTTTGCTCTTCTAGATCAACCAAAACAATCCTTAGGTCATTGTAATATGGGTCGATCTCACTGCTGTATGTCCTGTGGCTGCATACTTCGTGCACCAATTTATCATTAAAATCGCACTCACCAACATTGCAAGAACAAAGCAACAAAAAAGAAAGGAGAAGTTTCACAATAGTTTGGGATGATGTATTCATGGTTGGGCACTCTACTTATCATTAATGTTCAGTGGTTGTGTGTACACAAGAGAAACTTCCCCTCGTAGGTTTCTTCACCAACTTTTCCTTGCTCAAGGGCAAAAGCCTTGAGAATGCTAAAAAAAATTGTTGAAAGAGAGTATTCTTCGTATTGTATTTTCTCTGAGTTAAATTTATACCTGTATGTGAGTAGGCAACCTCAATACTTAGGAAATACAAACGCGTCCTCTATCCTTAGTACTAAACTGTGTATGCAGAAATTGTTTGACTCATTGAATACCATTTGAATCACTGCCAGTAATAATTATCATCCACATATACCACCAAAAGAATACAACCAGTTGAGGAGATAGAACTATAGACCGAATGGTCTACTTGACAACGCTTTAATCCAAATTTGATAATAGCATCACTAAACTTACCAAACCAAGCACGAGGAGATTGCTTGAGTCCATACAATGCCTTATGTAAATGACATACCAGATTCTCCCCCTGAGCAACAAATCTAGGTGGTTGCTCCATATACACCTCTTCAGCAAAATCACCATGTAGGAACACATTGTTGATGTCTAATTGATGAAGAAACCATCCAAAATGCGCTGCTAGAGAAATAAAGACACGAACAAATGGAATTTTGGCTACAGGAGAAAAAGTGTCATCATAATTAACACTATATGTTTAAGTATATCCTTTAGCGACCAACCGTGTCTTCAATCAATCTATGGTGCCATCAGGGTGGACCTTATGTGACATCCTGAAATTTCATTATACTTTTAATTAAATTAATCGAGCTTTTCATCAACGCGCTCATAGTGTTGTTTTCAGAGCTGATCACTCTTGAGATAATTAGACCGTCTAGGAAAGTCATTAAGAGATTTTAATGCAATAGACTTGAGAATTCGACCATGGATCGATTACTATGTTGAGTGGGTTCATTGTAGCTCGAAGAAAATCGACCACGGGTCATTTGCACTAAAATTTTTGAAACCTACACTGTAGCCTAGGTCATGCTAAAAGCGCGCGTTAAAATTAACCGCGAAATTGAGTCGATTTCATAAATTGAAAGTTCTGTCATGTCACAATTAATTCTAGGAGCATCGACTTAGTCTCCGAAGATCTTTACGCAACCCAAGATTTTTTGGGAAAAAGTCGGCATAGGGTCGTTTTTGTCCAAAAAAGATAGGGATAATTTTTATCACAAATTTGAGAATCAAGTGGATTGTATGGGTGAGAAAAAATGCCGAGATGATCGATGGTGGGTTGATTGATTTTATTGAAGCCGATTGTTGTTGATTTAATAAAGAAAAGTGTCCAATTGAAGCCAAATCACTTGAAATTCGTATGTCCCCCTATGCCTATGGTTTTTGGACCATTTCAATGTTGCAAAGGGAGGCTTGGATGGCTGAATTGTAGCCAAGGAAGTGCTGGTGGCTAAGGATGAGGTCAAGGGGAGCAAAATATGGAAAATAAGCTTAGTAGGCCCCCTTTGATTCTCTCTCTCTCTCCTCCCTCCTCCCCAGCCATCGTTGACTGCTCCTTTCCTCTTCTTAGTGTGCTGTTCGACGTCCAGGAGAAGCAAGGAAGCTAGTGGAAGCCAGCCGTTCCCCCGCCGTGAGCCGCTCGTTGCTATTGCCATCCTCGTGTGCCACCACCACTTGCGCGCGTGCTCCGCCTCGACTGTCCCCGTCCCGCCTCCGTCGTGCGTCTAGGAGGTTTTCAGCTAGCCCAGGCCGCTACCCAGTTCATCTCCGCCACTGTGGACCATCGCTAGAGGCCCATCGAGTCTCGTTTAGACCCGAAAACCGTCCTTGCTGCCTTCCTCGATCCTTACCGTCCCAACCAGCCTTGTTTCCTCTATTTTGCAGCTCAAAATAGAAGCTAAAGAAGTGGGTATCTCAGCAGCTTCTAGACCCGTTTTGAGGTGGTTTCGGGCCTTGAAAGTTTGGCCCGCTTTGGATAAAGCCGGTCCCCGTTGCGTTCCAGACATTTTGAACCGGATGGATCACGAATCAAGTGAGTTGAACTCACTAATCCCCGCTTAATCGGTTAATTATGCTTAGGGTTGATTATATTAATTAAGCATGATTTATGTGGATAGATTAGATTAGATTAGTTAATTTAATTATCTGCCGATGCATGTTAGGTGGTTAGATAGTGACATTAGCAAGTAGACTCATGCTATTATTTATTGAATGAACCTTGGAATTTTTCTGGGCCTATTTTGGCATTCAATTAAGCATTACGGGCCTAAGTTGGATTTATTGCATTTATTTAATATTTTCCATAATTATTTAAATAATTATTTATTTTTCAGAAATTAGGCTAGGATAGTCGACGATTGAAATTTTATGCTGATTATTGTGGTGTCGTCTGTCTATTTATTTGAGCTTTAATTTGTGCTGAATTGATTTAATTATGATTTTAGGATTTTATTCCTAAATTAATTATTTTAGTAATTTATTGAAAATTAACCGAGCGTCGGTTTACAACGCCAAAAATATTTTGGTGGACGATATAAAAATGGTGGGAATGGTGGAAGTGAAATTATGGTATTTTGGCTAAGCCCGACCGTGTATTCACACGGCTATTTTTATTGGGTATGATAAAAATGATGAATTGACTATATGTGTGGAGTGGTATACTATATCGACCTACATGTGATATGTCAGCTTTGGGCGAGCAAAAGATATCGGTACACTATATCAGCCTATGGGAATTATACTTTATTATCAGCTTTGAGCGAACATATATAGTATATTATAATGGCCTGGGGGCCCTAATCTATTAGCTTTAGGCGAACATATATACAATATACTATATTATCAGTTTTAAGTGAGCTATACTATCTATTTATCAGTTTTGGGTGAGCAATCCTGAATTAATAGGACTTTATAGATAGTATTGAATGTATCGATCAAGGAAAGGTCGTTGTGACATGTAATCGATTGAGTCGATTGATCGATAGTTCAATCTGATTGGGTGAATTGATGTGATTTGTGCATATTTGAAATACACTGATTTGCAGGGTGGAACTGATGCCAAGGTAAGTCCTCTGACCCATATTGTGCTGAGGCAACCCTTAGGGCGTGTTGACTTCCTAATCGGATTTTAGGATGGTAGAACCTGTTGAGACATGATCTCACCCCGTTGTGGGACAACATTTCATATCTCTAGATGGCAGTAGCCCCCTCCTCCCATGCATTTTGGTATACCGGAGGAAATCACAGAAGTATGTTATCATATTCTGATACACCCTCACCCTGAAGGATTGAAGTTTGTGATGGTGAAATCCATCGTCTGGGTTGACGTGGGTGAACCTGAAAAGGTGCCTCATAGGTATCGGTCATGGTATCGTCACTATCATGACCGACGAAGGGAGGAACTTGTGCTGGAATCTGATATACTTCGGTATGTTTTGGAGGTTGCGCTCGGGAAAGGCACAACGTATCCTGAGGGTGGATCAGTAGTGGACACCAAGGATCCTAAATTCGAAGGCGATTTTGACTCTCTGGTGTACTCAGTTGAGGCTGCCAACTTGTCATGCCCTGAACCTCGAGTGCGCGCACATCCCACTCTGGTCGATACAAATGCGACTTCCCAGGACACGTCGCCGACCCATTCATTTTTATTGCACATGCGGAAGCGAAACAAATCCCCTGACAACATTTAACTTGGGATAGAAAAGCAGGCAATCAATCACAACCAATCAAGCTTTCTTATAAACACACAGGTTTATATACAACACTGGATTATCTACAAAATAGACAGGCTCAACAACTAGGGAACTGTCCTATGACCAACTTGTCAGACACGTTCACCGATTCTTCAGCCTCCACCTTCCGAACTTCAGGACTTCCGATCCTCCACGACCGTCATCTAGGGACTTGAAATATTATCCCACAACCGGGATGAGACTACGTCTCAGCGAGTCCTACCCTTTAAAACTCAATTAGGAAGAAAATACGCCTCAGGGCGCTCTAGCCACACAAATAGGATAGATGACTTACCCCGCCTCAGTCCTTTCCTGCACGTCAGTACAATTCATATTCAAACAATGCTCGCACAAGCTGAAACTACCGACACACCCATCGGTCGATCAATTCAATCAATCCAATTGATATCATACAATCCACATATCTATCAATTCATACCATCTATTAAACCATATCATCTATTCATCCATCAATACATTCACGGCTCACACAAGTTGAAATGGATGCAATGCTCTCACAAGCTGATATAGATGGTAGCTCGCACAAGCTGATATATACATAGATGGTAGCTCACACAAGCTGATAGATAGATCGTGCTCACACAAGCTGATAAAACGATCTTAGCTCACACAAGCTGATATATATATAGATCGTGCTCGCACAAGCTGATAAAACGATCTTAGCTCACCAGAAGCTGCCGCAATATTCAATATAGTATATATATATATATATATATATATATATATATATATATATATGTGCATATCATAATTGCTCGCCCAAGCTGATACATATATATAATCAATGCTCGCCAAAGCTTATCATTCAATAATAAACCAACTCATATCTCAATTCAATCAATCAATCAATCCAATCGATTCAAACTGGTCATACAAACCAATTACGGTGCTAAAAGCCAACACCGGGTATTTTCAAGTTAAATACCACAACTTCATCAATATCACTCAATTCCACACTTTTGGAATAATTAACCATAATCATCAATCACTCAATTTCTCAATTTAAACATACAATTAACACAAACCGACCGCACTTCTTTGCAATCGGCGAAATTCTAACAACCTAGGCCATCCCTAAGCATAATTTTCGAAATTATTAAATAATTAAATTTAATTCCGAAAATTCAATAATTAAATATTATTTTATAAAATATAATTTAATAAAATAATATTTATAAATTCGAAATAATTATTTAATTAAAAATAATTAATTAGGGCTTAAACTAGATTACACTAATTTAAACATACAATTAGCCCTAATTAAACATCCATTAAGCTAATCATACAACTAATCTAATTTATATTAAAATAATCTAATTTAATCACATAAACCTAATTAGACTAATCTAAACACCCCTTAAGCGTCATTAACTCACTAAGCAAGAATTAGAGGATAAACTCACCGGTTTTGCGCGCCGGTGAGTTCACGGCGACACCGACACCAAGACGGTCGATAAACCCCAAAGCGGTGACACCAACGGAGGCCAGGAAGACACTGAAAACGTGCCTCGAAGTCTGGAACTTCTTGCTGTCTTACGCATGATGCAGGCTAAACTGCAGAGAAGAAACCAGCAACTTCAACGGCAAAAACGAGCCGATCGGAGCTCCGGCAAGCGGGTGGTTGGAAACCGGCGGCTCCCGGGGGTCTTGGGGATCTTATAGGAGGTTGGGATGGGCAAAGGAAGGGTCGGAAAGGGGCGAAATAGCAAGAAAACCCGAAACAGGCGGAACCAGGCGAGTCCAGACGGTCCAGCGAGTGGCAGCTTCTCTCAGGATTTCGGGACGACTGGAGAATCGTTCCGGCGAGCGTCTGGATGCTCCGGAACGGGCTGGATGTCCTCGTCACGGAAGTGGGTGGATCGTTCATTGATTCATCCGGGAAGTCGACTTTTAACTCGAATCTTTAGCGAAAGGTCAGCTGGAGCAGAAACTGGAACGAGGAGAAAACAGGGGAGGAAAACGGCCGACGATGGCCTTCCGGGTGTGCGACGATGGAGGGGCTGGTGCTGCTCGGTTCCTCTGGTTTTTGCTGAGCTTCTCTCCTTCAACAAAAATGGAGAAAGCCACAAATTATGGGAGAAGAAGGCTGCTGAGCAAGGGGGGTCTCCTTGGGCTCTTTAGAGCTCAACACTTGCCATTCTCTCATTGGCTTTGCCCCCACCATCACATCACATGACCTCAGCCACTCTCTCTCCTCAAGCTTCCTCCACAACCTTGCCAATAGGTGCAAAATAGCTCTCCCCTCATGGCATACGAATTTGTTACATTTCCCTCTTCAATCTCAATCAATTTCATCCAATTCTCAACCAAACACATCCAATTGAAGCCCAATTAAATCCATCAAGGTATCCTCGTCCGTCTCATGACTTTTCCCCATCAAATGATCCAACTTGCATCTCGAAGATTCGATTAAAAACGGCCCTCGACAATCCCGAACAAAAACGGCATTACTTTGCTTTTCCGCAAAAATCTCGGTTTGTAGAAAAATCTTACGGAGATGAGTCGACATTCCTAAAATGAATTGTGACTTGACAGAACTTCCAATTTCTGTAATCGAGTTCAATTTCACGGTTAAATTCAATATGGCGTGACTTTAGCGTGTCCTAATCTACCGGGTAGCTTTTAGGAATTTTCTGTGCAATTGACCCATGGTTGATTATTTTCAAGCCACAAAGTGCATCTTCGACACATTGGCGACTCTTGATTGTTGTAGAAATCTCGAGGTTTCAAATACGGACACAAGGTACCAAAACGATAGAGAAATCGGTTTAGTGTCGATCAACAAGAATTGTGCAATTAGGTGGAATCACCCATACTGAATTACATGGTTACGTTGAATCGACCTATCTCCGGTCTCTAATCGGTCTGTGCCGTAATGACCCTTGCAGATTAGTACGGTCGAGCAGTCGTTTCCTGGTCGAATTCTCAAGTCTATTGCGTTTAGATTCCTTAACGGCTTCACCTGATAGACTAATTATCTCGTGAGTGATCAGCTCAGAGAAGAAAGCTATAGACACGAAGATGAAATGTCCGACTTATTTAATTGAAACCAGAATTGGAAAATCGGGATGTCACACAACTGGAGCGAGGAAGAAGGGGAGATCGATGAGGATGAGGAGGTGGAGCAGGAAGAATTTAGTGATGATGAATAGTTGTGGTTGTTAGACCCTCGCCCACTGTTTGAGAACCTGGTGTGGTGTATATGTTTTATATACCTAGACCAACTTGTATAATATATGACATAGTCTACTATGTATGTATGTATATAAGCGTGGTTGTGTGGTTTGAAATTTTACGGCCCTGCTTTCCTATCCCATTATTTTATTATCTGGGGATTATTTATATGATTTCACATGCGTATATTAAAATGAATAGGTAGAAGATGCGTCATGGGATGTCACTATTTAATCGACCAGTAATGGATGGGCGCGCGCTCGAGGATTGGGGCGTGACAGCCTCCCCTTGTCGTTGCAACTACCCGTCGAAGCCGGAGCCACCGCATGCCATCGTCGTGTGTCCGTGCTCGCCCGCGAGCCTCGTGCATGTTGCGCCCTTCTCCGTTGTCCCAGCTACGTTGTTTAGCCCTGCACGCCGTCCAGCCATCTGCCTAAGCTGTGTGGAAGCCATCGGAGCCATCGTGAAGCGTCGCCATAGCCCACCTGAACCCGCGACTAGTCCCTTCGCCCATCCCCGCTCATTTCTAGCCCAAGCCAGCACCGGAGTAGCATCTTCGGGCCCCCGACCGGCACAAAATAGAGTGGATCTCCAAGTTACTGTTCAACCCATTTTCAAGGCTTTCCCGACTTCGAAAGGTGGTCCCCCTTTGGAGTAGCTCGTCCCTCGCCACGTCCCTGTCGTTTCGATCCAAGCGAATCGCTTAACAAGTGAGTTTAACTCATTAATCCTTTCTTAGTAAGTCAATGACACTTAAGGGTTGTTTAGTTTAAGTTAAGTATGGATTAAGTGGATAGTTAGATTAGATTATCAATTTAATTAATTGTTGTTGCATGTTAGGTGGTTAGAGTAGTGTAATTAGAGTCTAGACAAGCTCTAATATTTATCTAGAGTGGTTCAAAAATTTTCTGGGCTTGTCTCGGCTTTCAATTAGGCTTTACGGGCCTAAGTTCTATTTATTGACATTTATTAATTATTTTCCATGATTATTTAATTATTTATATATTTTTTGGAAATTAGACCGAGATAGCCAGTAACTAGAATTTCGTGCTAATCGTAGTGGTGTGATCTGTTTATTTATTTGGATGTTAATTTGTGCAAATTGAGTGTGATTGGTGATTGTGGGTAATTATCTCAAAAACTGATAATTTTGGTAAGTAATTGGAAAATTACTGGGCGTCGGTCTACAATGCCAAAAATCTATTTTGGGACTGTTGAAACTGGTGGGATGTTCAAAAGTGAAAATATTGTATTTTGGTTAAAGCCGATTGTGTACCTATACACGAGTATTTTTATCAGGTATGATAAACATGGTGAATCTGTCAGATGATCAGGATGGTATACTATATCAACCTACAAGCTCTGATATGTCAGCTTAGATAGAGAGCATTATACTTTATCAGCTTAGAGCGAGCAATATTATTATCAACTTAGAGTGAGCAATATTACTATCAGCTTAGAGTGAGCAATGTTAATCAGCTTAAAGTGAGCATCATTAGTATACTATATTAACCTATGGGCTTTGATATGTCAGCTTAGATTGAGAGCAGTATATTATTTATTAGCTTAGCGCGAGCTATACTATCTATATATCAGCTTAGAACGAGCAGTCCTTATACGATCGGACTTATTAGATAGTATTGATTTGGCTAACTAAGAGAATGTCATGATGACATGTAATCGACTGAGTCAATTGATCGATGATTCGATTTGATTTGGTGAATTTAAATGATTGGTTGATGTGATTTGTGTATCTATGATATAGACTGACTTGTAGGAAGGGACTAAGGCAAATGTAAGTTCTCCAACCTATGTTTGTGCTTAGGCAGCCCTTGGGGTGTATTTTCTTCCCAGTCAGGTCTTAGGGGGTTGAACTCGCTGAGACGTCGTCTCACCCCATTGTGGGATAACATTTTAGGTCCATAGATGGCAGCTTCTCCCGAGTTTTATGGACGGCCTAAGAAGGTTACAGAACAGATATCTTACTTTCCATTGCATGGGAACCCTAGGAGCTGGACCTATCAACTAGTAAGGTCCATTGTCTGGATCAATGCAGGTCTCACCCATAAGGTGCCCCACCGATATAGGTCATGGTATCGCCAAGCTCAAGATGGCTAGAGAGAAGGTCCCATAGGAGAGTCTGAGATACCTCTGTATGTACTGGAGATGGCTTTTGGAAAGGGTACTGCAGATCCCTCTAGAGGTTCGGTGGTAGACCCGGATCTTGAGGAACCAGAGTTCCTGGTGTATTCTGCTGAAGGCTCCAGTTGGAGTGTAGATAATGATGGAGAGGAGGACGAGGACCCTTAGTTTTTTGAAACCCCCACCCCTGTTTTTGTAAACCTGACATATATATATATATATATATATATATATATATATCGGTTTGGTTTGTATATAACTGGTTGTGATATGTATATTTAAGTGCGATGTTGGTTTTCAAAATTATGATCCTACTTTTCTATCCCATATTGTTGTTGTCTGGGGATTTTTAAATTGCTTTTGCATGTGCATTAAAATGAATGGGTCGGTGATACGTCTTGAGACGTCGCTATTAATCGAGGGTAGAGGGATGGGCACACGCTCGGAGGATCGAGGCGTGACATCCCCGTTTAAGTGGTATCAGAGCATGGTTCGTGATTGGAGTGATAAGATGCGATGGTTCATGGGATAGTTAGTAGAAAAAGCCTTTAAATTCATGTTGGTGCATGTCTGTGTTAGTTGATTGGTAGAATTGTTTGTTGTTATCACTCAACTTCTAATTCGGTGTCGAATTGGAAGGCAGGTTTTTATAGAAAGCTTGAAAGATGATAGATCAGGAGCAGAGGACTCCTAGAAAGAGTATTGTTAGGCCTGTAGCTTGGGGTAGAACACCGACGAGGATCGGTACTCGAGGAGGCCGAGGTAGAGCGCAGGCTGAGGCCAGCGTGAGTGGAGTAGCACCATCTCCAGTTGGTGCTGGGGTAGTAGCCCCTGGTGATCTCAGAATGGAAGGGATCATGCAGACGCTCGAAGCTATGAGAGACTTGTTAGGGCAGTAGGCCTAGAACCAAGCAGCTGTTGTTGTAGCCACTGCTACTGTAACCGTTGCCGCCGCTGCTAAGGCCGCACCTGTTGCTGCACCCGCTGGAGTTCAACTTGAGAATGTAGTGGTACCGAGAGAAATGTCGATTCATAAGTTGGTGGAGCAATTCTTGAAGCTAAACCCACCAAGGTTCAATGGTGCAGGAGACCCTGAAGCTACGTCGCTCTGGACCCAAGATCTGGAGAAAGCCTTTGCATTGCTGATGTGCACAGTAGAAGAGAAAGTGGTCCTTGCAGTTTACCGGCTGTAGGATAATGCAAATACCTAGTGAAGAGCCGCCAGAGGTTTAGTGTTTCTGGAGGGCGTGGTCCCGGTGTGGGACACTTTCCTAAGAGCCTTCAATGATAAGTACTTTTCAGGTAGCGCTTGAGAACAGAAGATGGGAGAATTTCAACGCCTCTGCAAATGATTGATGACTGTTGACCGGTATGAGGTCAAGTTTGCGGAGCTTTCTCAATATGCTCCAAGGTTAATTGAGGATCCAGAAGAAAAAGTTCGAAGGTTCAAGAATGGCCTTTATCTTGAACTGACGCAACTGTTGATACCTTTGGATTTGAAGGAATATCGTGAGGTGTACAACCGATGGGAAGATATGACCGGAGGAAGATTTCATGTCCCGCCTAGCAGGAAGGGTGGAATTGGAAAGTCAGTGCCAAATCAGAATGTCATATGTCGCCTCTGTAGAAGACGACATGGTGTGAACCAGTGCCCTCGAAGAACGGACGCTTGTTATGAATGTGGCCAGTAGGGTCACTTGGTTGGAGATTGTCTTAAAAGTCCAAGAGGACAATCGTAGTTACTGCCACTGCCATAGATGGGTTAGATAAGAGGTTACGTGCTGCCAAACGCGCCACAGAACGCACTGTAGGGTGGACAGATGAGACCCCTAGCTCAGGGAATAGTATATGCCATCACCCGAGGTCAGGTAGAGGATGCACCTAATGTGATTATAGGTACAGTTTCGCTGAACGACCATGCTGCTTATACTTTATTTGACCTTGGAGCAACTCATTTTTTTATTGCCGAACAATTTGTTAAGCTGATAGGATTAAGTCCTGAGTTGCTGGAGTCAATGGTTAGCATTTCTACACCATTAAAGGATAAGGTGTTGTCTGCATTGGGTTGTTCTGGTTGCAAGTTAGCAGTTGGTGAGTGAGAGGGGAAAATAGATTTGTTAGTTCTAGCCATGTATGACTTTGATTTGATAATTGGCATGGACTAGCTCACCAAGCAACGAGCTAAGATGGACTGTTATCATAAGGCGATTCAGTCTAACCCGTTAGAGGGTGGAAGTTTCGAGTTTGTTGGAAGTTGAGGAAGACCCTCGATTACATTGATCTCGTCGCTTGAAGCAACCCGTTTGTTAGACGAGGGCTGTCAAAGTTACATTGCAACTGTCGTGGATACGATAGTTGAGGAGCCGAAGATGGAAGACATTGCAGTGGTAGAAGAATTTCCAGATGTATTTCCGAAGAAATTGTCAGGCTTACCGCTGGAGAGAGAGAGATTGAGTTCATTATTGAGTTAGCCCCCGGGACAGAGCCAATCTCTAAGGCTCCTTACTGGATGACGTTGTCTGATTTGAAGGAACTGAAGGTACAAATGCAATAATTATTAGATAAGTGATTCATACGTCCCGGTGCATCACCGTTGGGAGCACTAGTTTTGTTCATTAAGAAGAAAGATGGTTCGTTGTGTTTGTCCATCGACTATCGCTAACTTAATCAAGTGACGATCAAGAATAAGTATCCACTTTCGAGGATCGATGACTTGTTTGATCAGTTACAAGGAGTGTCGATATTCTCTAAAATCGACTTGAGGATAGGATATCATCAGCTGAGGATAAAAAAAGAGGACACTAAAGTTAGCATTTCGTACTCGATATGGTCATTATGAGTTTACTGTAATTCCGTTCGGGTTGATGAATGCTCTAGCTGCTTTTATGGATTTGATGAACCGAGTGTTCAAGGAATATTTGGATCAGTTCGTGATTGTGTTCATCGATGATATTCTGGTTTATTCGAGGAATGAGGAAGAGCATGAAGGTCATTTGAGAGTAGTACTATAGACTCTAAGAGTTCATCAGCTGTACGCCAAGTTCAGCAAGTGCGAGTTTTGGTTGACTCGTGTTGCTTTCTTAGGTCACGTAATTTCAGGCGAAGGAATCTCCTTGGACCGGTTCAAGATTGAAGCAGTGATCAATTGGCTGAGACTGATTACCATGATAGAGATAAGAAGTTTTCTGGGTTTGGTAGGTTACTACAGAAGGTTTGTAGAGGGAATCTTAGCATTAGCGTCACCGTTGACTTGACTCCTGAAGAAAGAAGAGAAGTTTGTATGGACAGACAAATGCGAGCGTAGTTTCCAAGTGCTTAAGCAGAAGTTGACTACCGCACCTGTGCTAACCATTCCATCTGGTCTTGGAGGATACGAGATCTACAGTGATGCGTCGTTCAGAGGACTGGGTTGCGTGCTGATGCAACATGGTAGAGTGGTTGCATACGCCTCCCGTCAGTTGAGGCCTCATGAGCAGAATTATTCGACGCATGACTTGGAAGTCGCCGTAATAATTTTTGCTCTGAAGATTTCGAGACATTATTTGTGTGGAGAAAGATTTCAGATCTTCACGGACCATCAAAGTCTCAAGTACCTATTCTCTCAGAAGGAGTTGAATATGAGACAGCGTTGATGGATGGAACTTTTGAAGGACCATGACTGTGATGTTTTATATCACCCAAGAAAGGCGAACAAAGTCGCTGATGCTTTGAGTCGGAAGTCGTCAGTTGCTCATCTACTAGTTAAAGAGTGGAATTTAATTAAGAGAGCTTGAGATTCGGTGTTCAAGTTTGAGGTGGGCCACTTTCCGAATCTTATGGCCACCCTCATAATTAAGCCGGATGTTCAAATCAGGATCAAGTTACTTTAGTCGACAGACCTAGATGTTCAGAAGATTCTACAAGAGGATACTGATAAAAGAAAGGCTAACTTTCAAGTTTCTGATGATGGAACATTGAGGTTATGAGGGCGATTGGTTGTACCTGATGATGTGGAGCTTAGAGAGGATATCTTATTAGAAGCTCATCGCAGTTATAGCATTCATCCTAGTAGTACCAAGATGTATTAGAATCTACGTTAACACTATTGATGGTCTAGTATGAAGGCAGACATCGCCAAGTGTGTTGCCAAGTGTTTGACGCGTTAGCAGGTCAAAGCACAACATTGTAAGTTGGGAGGACTTCTGCAACCTCTCGAGATCCCAAAGTGGAAGTGGGAGCATATCGCGATGGATTTCGTGATAGGTTTACCAAGGAGTCAAAGAGAAAATGATTCCATTTGGGTAGTGGTCGATCGATTGACAAAGTCAGTCCACTTCATTGCAGTATGAAAGGACTTTAGTTTGGATAGATACGCAGGGTTGTATATGCGTCAAATTGTTTGTCTGCATGGAGTGCTGGTTACGATAACCTCATATTAAGACTCGAGATTTACATCTGCTTTTGGAAGAGCTTGTAGAGTGCTTTAGGTACGAAGCTACAATATAGTATGGCATATCATCCTCAGATCGATGGCCAGTCTGAGAGGACAATTCAAACCCTCGAGGACATGTTGCGAGCTTGCGTGTTAGACTTCAAGGGAAGTTGGGAGGAACAACTTCATCTGGTCGAGTTCGCCTACAACACCAGTTATCAACAGAGCATTTAGATGGCTCCTTTCGAAGCGTAGTATGGTAGAGCGTGCAGAACACCAGTTTGTTGGGATGAAGTCGGGGAAAGAAAGATTACAAGCCCAGAGTTGGTTCAGTAGTCAGTGGATGCAGTTGCAGTTATCAGAACTAGACTAAAGACCGCTCAGAGCTGACAGAAGAGTTACGCAAATAAGCGTCGAAGGCTTTTGGAATTCGAAGTTGGTGATCACGTTTTTCTGAAAGTGTTACCAATGAGGGGAACTTCGCGCTCTAATAAGAAAGGAAAACTGAGTTTGAGGTACGTAGGTCCGTTTGAAATTCCAGAGAGAATCGGGACCCTAGTGTATCGTCTTGCGTTGTGGCCGAGATGGGCACAAGTGCATGACGTCTTTCACATGTCGATGTTGAGGAAGTATGAGCATGACCCGACTCACGTGCTTAATTTCGAGGAATTGGATGTGGACGACCGTGTGTCGTACGTTGAAAACCCGGTTCAAATCGTGGATCGAAAAGAGCAAATTTTGCGTACAAAGACCATTCCGTTGGTCAAAGTGGTCTGGTAACACCACGGCACTGAAGGAGTAACTTGGGAGACTGAAGAGTCGATGAGATAATTGTACCCCCACTTTTTTTCTTAAGTATTGTAATGGTTTATATTTCGAGAATGAAAATTTTATAAGAGGGGAAGATTTGTGACATTCTGAAATTTCATTCTACTTTCAATTAAATTAATCGGGTTTTTCATCGACGCACCAATAGTATTGTTCTCAAAGCTCATCACTCCTGAGATAACTAGACTGTCTAGAGAAATCATTAAGAAATTTTAATGCAATAGACTTGGGAATTTAACCATGGATCGATTACTCGACCGTGCTCATCTGCTGAGGTCATTACGGCGTAGTTATAAGTCGATTAGAAATCAGAGATAGATCAGTTAGACTGAGATGTGTGGCTAAACGTGAGTGATTTCACCAAATTATAAAATTATCGTTGATTGGCACTAGAATGATTTTGCTATCGTTTTGATACCACGTGTCTGTATTTGAATCCTCAAGATTTTCACGACAACCGAGAGTCGCCAATGTGTCGAGGGGGTTCATTGTGGCTTGAAGAAAATCGACCACGGGTCATTTGCACTAAAAATTTCTGGAAGTTACCCGGTAGCCTAGGTCACGCTAAAGTCGCGCCATATTTAAATTAACCACGAATTTGAATCCAATTTCATAAATTGAAAGTTCTGTCATGTCATAAGTAATTTTAGGAACGTCGACTTAGTCTCAAAAGAATTTTCTGCAAAGTGAGATTTTTTGGGAAAAAGTCGAGATAGGGCCGTTTTTGTCCAGAAAATGCTGGTGACTGTTTTTTATCACGAAATTGGGAAGCAAGATGGTTCTATTGGCGAGAAAAAATGCCAATTTAATCAAGGACTTGATATTGGAATTTTTAGGAGCTGAATTGGATTAATTCAAAGAATGATTGCAGTCCAATTGGAGGGAAATGTGGTGAAATTCGTATGCCCCCATGACCCATGACTTTTGGACCCTTTCATTGGCTTCTTGAGAAAGATTGAGGGCTCAAGATTGCTGAGGAAGCCAACTGTGGAGGTGGGACCAAGCCAAGGGACAAGCAGATGAGGTTGAAGAATAAGAGGGACCCTCCAAGGCCAAGTTGTCTTCCCCTCCCTCTCTCCTCTTCACCGGTCGACACTTTCCCCCATCTTTGTCATACGAAGACCTCCAGTAGCTCAGAAAAATTGAGCTGTAGCCTCCCTTAGCCATCGCAACCGCCCACCGAAGCCGGAGCCACCGCACGCAGCCGTCGCGTGTTTGTGCTTGCTCGTGAGCCCCGCGCGTGCTACGCCCTTCTCCGCTATCCCATCTGCATCGTTTAGCTTTGCTCGCCATCCAACAATCTGCCTGAGCTGTGTGGAAGCCACTGGAGCCGCCGTGAAGCACCGCCACAGCTCATCTGGACCCACGACTAGCCCCTTCGCCCATCCCCACTCGTTTCCAACCCAAGCCACCACAGGAGCAGCTTATTTGGGCCCCCGACCAGCATAGAATAGAGTGGGTCTCCAAGTTACGTTTAACCCGTTTTCAAAGCTATCCTGACTTTGAAAGGTGGTCCCCCTTTACAGTTTCTCGTCCCTCGCCGCGTCCTCGTCGTTTCAATCCGAGCGGATCGCTTAACAAGTGAGTTTAACTCACTAATTCTTGCTTAGTAAGTTAATGATACTTAAGGATTGTTTAGTTTAAGTTAAGTATGGATTAAATGGATAGTTAGATTAAATTAACAATTTAATCAATTGTTGTTGCATGTTAGGTGGTTAGAGTAGTGTAGTTAGAGCCTAGACAAGCTCTAGTATTTAACTAGAGTGGTTCGGAAATTTTCTGGGCTCGTCTCGGCTTTCAATTAGGCTTTATGGGCCTAAGTTCTATTTATTGGCATTTATTAATTATTTTTCGTAATTATTTAATTATTTAATTATTTTCTAGAAATTAGACCAGGATATCCGGTGACTGGAATTTCGTGCTTATCACAATTGTGTGATCTGTTTATTTATTTGGCCATTAATTTGTGCAAATTGAGTGTGATTGGTGATTATGGGTAACTATCTCAAAAATTGATAATTTTTGTAATTAATTGGAAAATTACCAGGCGTCTGTTTACAGCACCAAAAATCTATTTTGGGACTGTTGAAACTGGTGGGATGTTTAAAAGTGAAAATATTGTATTTTTGTTAAGACCGATTGTGTACCTACACACGAGTATTTTTATCAGGTATGATAAAAATGGTGAATTTGTCAAATGATCGGGATGGTATACTATATCAACCTACGGGCTCTGATCAGCTTAGATAGATAGCAGTATACCTTATCAGCTTAGAGCGAGCAATATTATTATCAGCTTAGTGTGAGCAGCGTTAGTATACTATATCAACCTATGAGCTCTGATATGTTAGCTTAGATTGAGAGTAGTATACTATTTATCAGCTTAGTGCGAGCTATACTATCTATATATCAACTTAGAGCAAGCAATCTCGATATGATCGGACTTTTTAGATAGTATTGATTTGGTTGACCGAGAGAAGGTCGTGATGAGATGTAATCGACTGAGTCGATTGATCGATGGTTCGATCTGATTTGGTGAATTCAAATAATTAGTTGATGTGATTTGTGTATCTATGACATAGACTGACTTGTAGGAAGGGACTGAGGCAAAGGTAAGTCATCTGACCTATGTTTGTGCTTAGGTAGCCCTTGGGGCGTATTTTCTTTCTAGTCAGGTCTTAGGGGGTTGAACTCGCTGAGACGTCATCTCACCCCGTTGAGGGATAACATTTCAGGTCCATAAATGATGGGATAACATTTCAGGTCCATAAATGGCAGCTCCTTCTGAGTTTTTTTGGATGGCTTAAGAAGGTTACAGAACAGACATCTTACTTTCCGTTGCATGAGAACCCTAAGGGCTAGACCTATGAGCTGGTAAGGTCCATAGTCTGGGTTGATGTGGGTCTCACCTACAAGCTGCCCCACTGATACAGGTCATGGTATTGCCAAGCTCAGGATGGCTAGAGAGAGGGTCTCATACTAGAGTCTAAGATACCTCTGTATGTACTAGATATGGCTTTTGGGAAGGGTACTGCAGATCCCTCTAAAGGTTCGGTGGTAGACCCGGATCTTGAGGAACTAGAGTCCCTGGTGTATTCTGCTGAAGGCTTTAGTTGGAGTATGGACAATGATGAAGAGGAGGACGAGGACCCTTAGTTTTCTGAAACCCCCACCCTTGTTTTTGTAAACCTGACATACACACACACACACACATATATATATATATATATATATATATATATATATCGGTTTGGTTTGTTTATAACTGGTTGTGATATGTATATATAAGTGCAATGTTGGTTTTCAAAATTATGGTCCTACTTTCCTATCCTATATTATTGTTGTCTGGGGATTTTTAAATTGCTTCCGCATGTGCATTAAAATGAATGGGTCGACGATGTGTCCTGAGACGTCGCTATTAATCGAGCACAGAGGGATGGGCATGTGCTCGGAGGATCGGGGTGTGACACCTTAATTGTGAAAACCCAACGACAATCAACAGGTTGCTTTCCCTCAGGAAGGGTAGTAAGCTTCCAAGTGCGATTCTCAATGAGTGCTTTCATTTCATCCTCCATGGCTTGTCTCCAACCAGGATGAGCAAGAGCTTCAATAACATTGCTAAGCACAGAAATAAAGGACGAGGACGAGACAAAAGTAGAGAAGGTATGAAGAAATAAACGATCATAAGACATAAAGTTGCTAATAGGATGACGAGTATGAAGACAATTAGACAAACCAGAATAAAGTGTATAACGATCCACATGACGCCCAACACAAGATCATGTACCTTTTCGAGTAGCAATGGGTTGATTAGGATCAGGATTAGGAGATGGCACAACAACTGATGAGGGATAAGATGAATCAGGTGATGGACGTACCTCTGTAATGGGAGCTATTCCTCGTCTATGGTAAGTTTGATTAGCAAATTGAAATCCTGTTGACGATACTAGAGGAAGTGAGATTGGTGGAGGACTTGGTAAAGCACACTTGTCATTGTCAAGAGACACTGTAAAGACTGTTTGAGTACTATAATATGGCTAGTCCTTAAAAAATGTCACATCTACTGATACAAACACTTAGTGACTAGTAGGATTGTAACATTTGTAGCCCTTATGAGTTCAAGGGTACCCAACAAAGACACATTTATCAGCACGAGGAGCCAACTTATCATGACCTGGAGTCAGAGAATGGACGAAACAAACACATCCAAAGACATGTAGGGGTAATGCAAAGGGAGGACGATTTGGATGTAAAATAGAGAAAGGTGTCTCCCCCTGAAGAACGGAAGTTAGAAGCCGATTAATTAAGAAGTAGGCTATAAGAACCACATGGCCCCAAAATGTTTTCGGAAGATGCATGTGAAACGTAAGACAACGAGCAACGTCAAGAAGATGACGATTTTTACGTTCAGCTACATCATTTTGTTGTGGTGTATATGAACAGGAAGTTTGATAAATAATGCCATGGGAATCAAGAAAAAGTTGAAAATCAGAGGCAACGGCAAGATACTCTTTGGCATTATCGGACCGTAGAGTTTTCACAGAAGTATTATATTGATTCAGCACCTTAAAATAGAATTGACGAAAGCAATGAAAAATCTTAGTACAATATTTTATTAAGAACAACCAAGTCATTCGGGAAAAATCATCCACAAACGTTACAAAGTACCGGAAACCAGATGTATCAAAAACATGGCACCGACCCCATATATCTGAATGAACCAACTCAAAGGGACTAGACACATGACTCTTGAAAGTAAGAAGGAAAAGATACTCTATGGTGTTTTCTAAACTGACAAGCTTCACACTCAAAAGTACTCATAGACTTAGACTCTGGAAACAATTGTCAAAGAATGTTTGGTGGTGGATGACCAGCATGACAATGCATCCGATAGACATCGGTGGATGTGTGCTTCATAACTGCTGTAGCTATCACCTTTTTGTCCAGATAGTTTAGGCCATTTGATTCATGTCCCCCACCAATCATCTGTCTAGTTCTTAGATCATGAAGAACACAATGAGAAGCAAAAAAGGTTACGGAACAATTTAGTTCTTTAGTTAATGAACTAACGGAAATCAAATTATATAGAGATTTGAGATGAATGACGGATGATAAAGAAAGGGAGGAACTCAAATGGGCATCTCCAGTGCCAACAACTTGGGAAATTGAACCATCAGCTAATGTAATAGAGTTGGACACCCCAAGAGGTGTGGAATTTAACAAAGACAACAATTTAGAGTTACTAGCTATATGATGAGTAGCTTCAGAATCTATAACCCGAGAGTTTGACACTGTAGAAAGTAAATAGGATGAACTACCTTTTGAGATATGTGCTAGAGTTGCTGTGGGAGCTAAAGTTCTTGTCACCTGCTAGGAGTGAATCCAAGCTTCATATTCTACATGTGTCAATGTAACTGAATCTTTTGTATTCTGCACATTAGTAGGATCTGATTGAACTGGTGAGGAAGAATCTTCCACTTCAGCAAATGCAGCAATTGTGGGTTGAAGCTCTGGATGAAGCGTGTAGCAGTAAGCTTCAGTATGTCTAGCCCTCCGACAATGGTTACAATATCGAGAGCCACAGTTACCAATAATTCTATCACGACTACCACGACTTCCACTCTGAATAAACCCATGCCCATGACCCCGATAACCACGACCACGAGCTCCATGTCCACTAGAGCCATGAGAAATCATGGCACTTGTCTCTAAAGTTGTAGTGGAGATCTTGTCAATAGGTGTCGAGCATAAGGCTCAGGAGAAAACCTCATCAACTGTAGGAAGGGAGCTTTCGGACGTAATCTGTTGACGAAGGGAGGAATATTCAGGCCCTAGTGCTTTAAGAAATAGTATCGCTTGAAGATCCTCCTGGCGTTTGACTAATACATTCGAATCATTGGAAGCTGGAAGATAAGCATCTAGCTGTCGGCAAAGTGTAGTGAAACGAGCATAATATTCAGATAGAGACTGATCTCCATGTTGAAGATCAAACAAGGCCTCCCATGTGTCACACTCGTGTCATATTATTTTGGCCAGAATAAAGTAGAGCACATTTATCCCAAACTTCATTAGCAGAATTACATTGAATGAAGTGAGGGCTAATCTTTAGATCCATACTATTCCATAACAGTGTACGAATCATTACATCTCTTGTAATCCAATCATCTACTTTACTCTTATCCGAGGGAAGTGTAGATGTAAGATAATCATGTTGTCTAGTTGCGGTAAGATAAACTTGTACAGCTTTAGACCATGATGGATAGTTAGTGCCATCCAACTTGACGGATGTCAATTGGAAATGTGTCAAACCAAAGTAGATGATGTAGAAGCCATCAGTATTAACTCCTCTGAACTCCAATAATGCAATTAGCCATATAGGTTGAACACAAGAATTGACCGAACCCAATAAGAATGACACAATAATCAAGCACTTAACTCCAGTTGTGCAATCAGCCACAGAACAACAAACAAAAATAAGGGTTTACCAACCAGTACTTCAAAGATGACTGGAAACCATCCAACACTTGAAAGATTACTTGTTTGCATACCAACCAGCACTTCAAGAGGTAATATACTTCAATGAGAATCCATATAAGTATACTTTGGAAAACAACTTCGTGCCCTCGGTTCGGGTTGATTTTTATTTTATTTTTGATTTTTTTTTGGGTTCGAGTTGAAACCCTTGCGAACCAAAGGCTTCCGAAATCCTCAAGATATATGAAAAACATAGAATCTAGATCGCAAGACAAACAAAGACCAAATCGTGCAATCGGTCTTCAATCTCATCATCAAGAAAGAAGGTTGAACACCTACCGATATTGCTGGATGGGCTTTGACGATTGATGCTGGGTAATAGTTCTGTCCAAATTTGTCGGACAGGCACTGTTGGGAGGTAGCAGGTGATGACGATGACGCCGGTGAGGGGTGGCTACGATGAGGGACGGATCTGGGTTTGGAGTTCAAACCTTAGAAAACCAATGGACAGATCTGGATCTGGGGATGATGACTGAACGACGATGTGGGCGTTCTTTATGCTCTACTATCTAGAAGAGAAGCATGCTGCGGCGGCGGAGGATCTGGGATTTAGCGACGGCCTCCGCCGCCGGGCTGTGTTGTCGTTGGGATTGAAGACTCTCTTTTTTTAATCGTGCTTTGATACCATGTTGAAAGAGAGTATTCTATGTATTATATTCTCTTAATCAAAAAAGGATTACAAGAACACATACAATATATATATATATATATATATATATATATATATATATGAATAGCCCTCTCAACATAAGATTTGTAACAACTCGGGTCCCATTGTGTAATATTGTCCGCTTTAGACACTGAGTCCTCACAGCTTTAAAATTTGTTATGCAGGGGAAGAGGCTCACCTCTCCCGAGCCATAATATTGTCCTCTTTGGGCCCTGCATTGGCATGGACGCACCGCCATCCCAGTCGGGCCACCTCTCAAGGCTTTGTTTTTAGTGCAGCGGAAGCGTACGTGAAATGCGTTACACAGATTTAGAGGGACCCAAGCCTTATAAACTAGCCCCGGGACTCCCCCCTAAGTGATGTGGGACTAGAGAGGACCCTTTCCCCTTCCCTGCTCACGTCCAGAGACCAAGGTGCGAACGCACTGCCATCCCTCCTCCCCGCGCACTGTCGCTTGGGTTATCACACTCTCCACCCCGTAGCAGCACAACGTCTTCACTGTGGCCCCACACGCGGTCGGGAGTCGGCTCTGATACCATTTGTAACGACCCGAGCCCCACTGTGTAATATTGTCCGCTTTGGACACTGAGTCCTCACGGTTTTAAAACACGTTATGTAAGGGCAGAGGCTCACCTCTCCTGAGCCATAATATTGTCCTCTTTGGGGCCCGCACTAGCGCGGACGCACCGCCATCCTAGTCGGGCCACCCCTCAAGGCTTTGTTTTCAGCGTAGCGGAAGCGTACGTGAAACGTGTTGCATAGATTTAGAGGGACTCAAGCCTTATAAACTAGCCCCAGGACGCCCCCCTAAGCGATGTGGGACTAGAGAGGACCCCTTACCCTTCCCTGCGCACGTCTGGAGACCGAGGCACGGACACATCCCCATCCCTTCTCCACGCGCACCGTCGCTTGGGCTGTCACAAGATTAACTATTGACTATTTTACCCTTATTATTATTTCCTAACACAAATTATTTATTATGATCTTTTCCTCTCATTTAAAATTCTTTCCTTGCGTCAATCTACAAAAACAATGTTAAAGGCGGGACGAATTGGTCGACAACATCTCTTTTTATGTTTTCATCTGTTTAGACCTCGTAGTTATCAATAATAAAATCCTTGTTTATTTTTATTGTTGTGTTTGTTTTTGATTTGCTTAACCAAAAATGGAAAAAAGAAGAAGAAAAGAATTTGTTAGACCCTGGAAGTTATAATATGGTAGGTTTTAGGTTTCAAAAGACAAGAACCGATACCCAATGGTAGGTTCCGGGTTCTTTCTAGAACCCGGAAGCACTCATCTCTACCTATGATATTCCATGGCATTCAATAATAAGTGTGTAATATGAAATTACTAATCTAACCTTTCATTTCTAGTATTAACCATAACTGAAACTTTTACTTTGTTAATATTTCATAATTTTTATGTATCTAAATATGAATTGTTATAAGTGGATTGTAGCAAATGTATCGGTAGATGTGATAATTTAATGTAATCGTTCAGTTAAAATTACATGTAGAATTTGGATAGACTCTAAAACCTCGACATGATAAGTTATCGATTCTTAGGCATGCAGGGTAGATTCAAGTTTTCAAAAATTAGGAGCCATATCAACAAGTAAGTTCCGGGTGGAACCTGGACAAAACCACTCACCCGTAGACGTGACCTCATGCAGATCAATCATTACATGTGGAGAATCGTCAAAGAATATCCGATGAGATGCTACTTTTTCCATTACATGAGATACTAATAGTTTAAGACGTTGTTAGCGCATGTTAAGGTTGTCTGGTCAAAAGTGTTAGGACATGGGGGAGGTGGGAAACTCTCCACTATCAAATAAGCTTCATAGACCATTCTAGGTTTCCTCACAGTCAACCAATTCCAACAGCTTCCAGTCATTACCTGGCAAGAATTGTTAAATATGACTCGAGTTTGAGCGTTTGCTAAAACGCGAAATTTGGTGGACTCACGAAGGAATTACAAAAGAATAAAATAAAGAAGAAGGAACCCCTGCATTTTCGAATTCCTTTGAAAAAGGAAATTTGGGCACATGTATTATAATAATATAAGTTTCCTTTTTGGCGTGAAGTTCCTCCGTGAAGATTGAATTCGTGGGGCCCAAGGTCAAACTTTGACCTTGGGCATACTTATATATATAGGTTTTCTTTCTCTGCGGCTGCCGCTCGAAGACTTACGTAGAGAACCCTACGTAGAGGAGCCGCATATTAGAGGTTTCTTCTTTATGGTAAGTTGCTGCCGCACGAAGCCGATCGTTGAGTGAAGCCGCATATTGAAGTGCCATAATTCAAGCGAGTGCTTGGCAGGTTTTTCGTTCGTGAATTACATCCAAGAAGTTTAGTGTTTGTAGTCGATTAAATCTTGAGGTAAGATTTGCGTGTAATTCCTTCGTGAAATTGAGAGATTATTTTCGAGGAATTTCGAGGCTAAACACTAGGTGCGTTATTGGGTGTAATTGGGGCTTGGGAAACACCAAGAGAGTGTTTGAGTGACTTAAGTGTGTAATCTCCTTGTATCGCTTGATCTTTAGTGAAATTCGCTGCTGCTCTCCCCGTGGACGTAGGTCTTTACGACTGAACCACGTAAATCCGGTGTCTGATTTATTTTTCTTCTTCCATCTATATTTTGTTCGATCGCTCACCCCATCGCAACAAGTGGTATCAGAGCTAGGTTTGGCTGAGTTGAAGCGAATCGATGGCGACAGAAGAACTAAAAGTGAAAATCAACAGATTTGATGGGAATGATTTTAGTTTTTGGAAGATGCAGATTGAAGATTATCTTTACCAGATGAATCTGCACTTGCCTTTATTTGGGGAGAAACCAGAGACGATGAAGCAAGCCGATTGGGATTTGCTGGATAGACGAGCTATGGGTGTTATTCGGCTAACATTGGCTCGTAACGTGGCGTTTAACATCTTGAAGGAGAAGACCACTGCTGATTTGATGCAAGTCCTGTCGGATATGTATGAGAAGCCCTCTGCGATCAACAAGGTCTGTTTGATGCGACGTCTGTTTAACTTGAAGATGAAAGAAGATGCGTCAGTTGCAGATCATATCAATGAATTCAATGTGATTGTTAGTCAATTGAGTTCAGTTGAGATTGATTTTGAAGATGAGGTATGTGCTTTGATTCTATTATCCTCATTGCCTGATAGTTGGAATACTACCGTTACTGCTGTTAGTAATTCCTCTGGGTCAACAAGTTTGACGTTTGATGGGGTTCGAGATTTGATTTTGAGCGAGGACATTCGTAGAAGAGAATCTGGCGAATCTGTATCTACTGCTTTAGTAGGTGAAAATAGAGGAAGATCTGTAACACGTGTGGGTAATAGTAGTACCAATATGAACAGACGTAGTCAGTCTAGGACTGCTAATGTTGTCTGTTGGAACTTCTATTGGCAAGAGGGGGCATCTTAGAAGGGATTGCCTTAAGCTGAAGAATGAGAAGGGTAAGGGAATTATGGTTGATTCTACAGATAATGTTGCAGCTGTAGCAGATAATGCTGATTATGTCTTGTCTTGTGGGAGATAAGGGAGGTGATGTCATCCTAGGTCATGGTGGGTCATTTTTGTTGAATAAAAAAAGAAAGAGAAAAAGAAAAGAAAAGGGCCCCTCCTCCCCTTCTCTCTCCTCCCTCTCTTCTTCCTCTCTACCGTGCGACTCCTCCATCTCCATCTTCTTCATCTCCTTCTTTGAAAACCCAAAGAACCAAAGAAGTTGGAGAAGCCGCACGCTCCGCGGCTCACCGCCGCCGCACGCCTCCTCGGGCTGCCGCCGCTGCTCGCGAGCGCGCTCGTCCGCTCACCGCCGCCCTCTCTCCTCCATCTCTGGGTTCGATTATTCATTGTTTGATGGATGGATTATGGATTCTGGTTGTTCTTTTCATGTCACACCAAATAGAAATTGGTTTATCACTTATCGGTGCACGGGTAGTGATAAAGTCCGGTTAGGGAACAACGCTAAGTGCGATGTTGTGGGTGTTGGTGATATTAAAATCAGAATGCATGATGGTATCGTGAGGACATTGGTAGGAGTGAGGCATGTTCCCTAACCTCAAGTAAAAAAGAACTTAATTTCCTTGGGTGTCCTAGATTCAGCTGGTTGCGAGGTATTCTTCAAAAGGTGGAGTTCGAAGGTTGTTCAAGGTGCCTAGTGATAATGAAAGGAATCAAGCACGATGGCCTGTATAAACTTCAAGGTGAGACTGTGATAAATTCCGCTGCGGAGACGTCGGATACATCTGTTCGAGAGTCTTTTGACTACTCGAGGAAGACCTGGGTGTTTGTGCCAAGGCACAAGTTTAATGCTGATGTCAGGATCTCGCAGTCAAGAGCTTTGATCGAGACGGAGACTGGTAAGTCGATCAAGCATGTGCGGACTGACAATAGCATGGAGTTTTGCTCAGAGCTGGCAAATAAATTCTGCATGAAAGAGGGCATAGTGAAACACCGCACTAGTGCTAGTAAATCACAACAATTTGCAGAATTGATGAGCAGAACATTACTAGAGATGGCCCGAAAAATTATCTCTAGTGCTGGTATGGCTAGGAGATTCTTAGCTAATGTGCTAAGTACGGTAAGCTACTTGGTGAATAGATCCCCATCAACTGCTATTGAATGGCGGGCTCCTGAAGAAGTGTTGTCAGGTAACGTTGCTGATTATTCTATTCTTAGAATGTTTGGTTACCCATGTTATTTTCGAGTGAGTGATGGTAAGCTCAATGGGAGGGCAAGATGCATATTCCATGGCTATGCACAAGGTGAGCGGGGTGATCAATTGTGGTGCCCAAATATAAATTCACCTGTTAACAGCAGAGAAGTTACCCTTGATGAGTCTCAAGTACTTCTGGCCAAGAGTGATTATAGCAGTGTTAATTCGGATCTGAACGGTGTTCAGCTTGAGGTGGAGTTGCAACCAGAAACTCCTGAGGTAGCGAGTATAGGTACTAGCAAAGTAATCGACACAGATGGTGCTCATAGTGAGGTGGAGCCTATAGAGCCAATGGTTGCTGTAACTGCTGAAATTAACAAGATATGTATTCAATCTCCTGATAGATATTGATGTAATAATGGCTTTACTTTATCTGTGGTTAAGGAGGTTGTGTCAGAAAATCCTTGCGGAGCAGTTAAAGGTGCATGTGGAGTTGGTATTCTGATGAGGTCCTCGGTTATGGCGAAGTTCAAGCGAGGCTTGAACTTGGATAATATCTGTGGCGGTTGAGCCCATTGGAGGCTATGGGAAAGTAGCAGCAGAATTTGAATTTTTATGAAGCGATTATAATTTAGCTCAAACGTCGAGCCAAGGTGGAGATTGTTAAATATGACTCGAGTTTGAGCGTTTGCTAAAACGCGAAATTCGGTGGACTCGCGAAGGAATTACAAAAGAATAAAATAAAGAAGAAGGAACCCCTGCATTTTCGAATTCCTTTGAAAAAGGAAATTTGGGCACATGTATTATAATAATATAAGTTTCCTTTTTGGCGTGAAGTTCCTCCGTGAAGATTGAATTCGTGGGGCCCAAGGTCAAACTTTGACCTTGGGCATACTTATATATATATAGGTTTTCTTTCTCTGCGGCTGCCGCTCGAAGACTTACGTAGAGAACCCTACGTAGAGGAGCCGCATATTAGAGGGTTTCTTCTTTATGGTAAGTTGCTGCCGCACGAAGCCGATCGTTGAGTGAAGCCGCATATTGAAGTGCCGTAATTCAAGCGAGTGCTTGGCGGGTTTTTCGTTCGTGAATTACATCCAAGAAGTTTAGTGTTTGTAGTCGATTAAATCTTGAGGTAAGATTTGTGTGTAATTCCTTCGTGAAATTGAGAGATTATTTTCGAGGAATTTCGAGGTTAAACACTGGGTGCGTTATTGGGTGTAATTGGGGCTTGGGAAACACCGAGAGAGTGTTTGAGTGACTTGAGTGTGTAATCTCCTTGTATCACTTGATCTTTAGTGAAATTCGCTGCTGCTCTCCCCGTGGACGTAGGTCTTTACGACTGAACCACGTAAATCCGGTGTCTGATTTATTTTTCTTCTTCCATCTATATTTTGTTCGATCGCTCGCCCCATCGCAACAAGAATTGTCAGAGGAAATCTAATGAGATGCAACTCTTCCACTGCAGTCCACATGCGATGCTGATATTTTAATAGGTTGTTAGCGTATGTTAAGGCGATCAGTCAAAAGAGTTAGGAAATGGGAAACATGGCAAATTTTCCACTCTCAAGCATTCTGTAAAATGGATGTTCAGTACCATGATGATTAACTTAAGTAAGTACTTCAAATGAGCTTCATAAACTACTCTTAATTTCCTTACAGTCTTCCAACTTCAACTGCTCCGATCTTTTTGGTACAGCGGTTCATCTCCTCCTATCCCAGTCTAATATGCAGTCCTTCGGGTTTTGTACTTTCAAGCAGATCGAACAGCTTCTCTTGGACTACTCAGCACTTTCCATGTTGCTGACCCTCCAGAGGATTAAAACAGTTTGATTGAACAGTACAAAGTCTCAGGAATTGTTTTCCCACGTCGATCATTGCTTACAATTCGGTTTTAAGTAGATAAGAGCTCAAGAAATGGGTTTGTCAGGAATTTAAAACGCCCAAACAAGTTTGAAATTTTTTACTAAGAACGCAACATCGATATTGCCATGAATTGCCTCAAGCAAGACCAGACTCGTTTCTTCGTTTACCAACTAGTCATGCACAACACTTGCCAGGTGATGGTGTTACTAATCGTGATCGTTATACATCTGTCCCATAATGCCATGGTACTTGGCTGTGAAGTAAAATCCTTCACCATGGGTTTGGAACTTTCAGGGCCGATCATCGAATAACTAGGACTCTCATGGCTTATAATACCCCAGATCTCATCTTGAGAGTTTATTGTCACTTTTACTTTTTTTTTCAGCATTGGACGGATGAAGTTGTTACTTGTCAGTACTAGTATGCTGAAGCATCTTGATCATCAGCGACTCGGTTGGAACGACTGCAAATCAAGTGTGGTAGAGTGACAAAGATCTTTAAAACTATAAAAGATCAGATTGCATTGACAAATGAAGCAAAAACTGTTGGTCTGTCATTTTCGCATTCGGAGATTGAGGTGATGTGAGTTAAGGACGAGAAAATTAATTGACTTTTGTGTATAACTGTTGGAAAAACTGCACTGACTCGAATTTGAATGGACAATGGCCTAATCAATGTTTCTGTGCTTTGTGGAGAAAATTATGAGATGTGCATGAGGTCTGGCATCTATAAATAGGCATCATTTTGCAGCAAGTGTTCGCATCCATTAGAGCACCCGAGAGTAGAAAAAAAGAAGAAGAAAAAAAACAACATGACAATGAGCATTCGACTTTCCGCCAGTTTCGCACTCTTGGCTCTGATGCTGTCCCTTGCCGACGCCTATGACCCAAGTCCCCTGCAGGACATCTGTGTGGGAGTCGCAGAACCCCACAATGCTTGTAAGCTTGTCTTCCCCTTGCTTGGCAAAACAGTCCGAGTTAATACATTTTGCTTTAGATTTCAGAGTAGTCCTCCTTTAAGACTGACACTCTTAATGGGTGCGCTGGGGAAGCTCGTTAGGCATTACGATCAATTTTTTTGAACCAGACGTTGAGTTTCCACACCAAACAAGACAATTAACCTAACAAAAAGATAACATTTCTCATTCTCGGTGCAACCTTATTGTATCCTAGGATGTGCCTCAAAGGTATATGTCAACAACAATTTAACAGAAACTCCTCCCTATGCAGTGTTTGTGAATGGACAGTTCTGCAAGAACCCCAGTCTTACCACAGCAGATGACTTCCTCTTTTCTGGCCTCCAAGTTCCTAGAAGCACGGCCAATCCCATGGGCTCCACGGTCACCCCAGTGTTCGAGCAGCAGCTACCAGGACTCAACACTCTCGGCATTTCCATGGTTCGTATCGACTTTGGAATAGGTGGTTTAAATCCTCCGCACACTCACCCTCGTGGCACCGAGATTTTGCTCGTCCTGGAGGGCACCCTCTATGTAGGCTTTGTCACATCCAACCAACTGAACAATACTTTCTTTGAGAAAGTCCTCCACCCTGGAGATGTTTTTGTTTTCCCGATTGGGATGATTCACTTCCAGCTCAATGTTGGAAAGACCAACGCAGTCGCGATTGCTGGTCTAAGCAGCCAAAACCCAGGAGTCATCACTGTAGCCAATGCATTGTTCAACGCAAAGCCACCTATTTCCCCTGAGGTTCTGGCCAAGGGGTTCCAGGTGGATGAGAAGCTTGTTGAGACACTTCAGAAGAAGTTCTGGTACTACAATTAGCCAGAGAAATGCATCTGATGGTGTCTGTCATCTCCGTGTACTTGATTAAACAAACTACTACTTTTTAAGTCTTCTGATGAAGTTCCCAGTTCAAGTATGAAGAAAGCTTCCTTCTGTCACAACTTGTATTGATGTCAGTATAATAAGACTGTTGTTTTCTGCACCATCTACTATGAGGTTTTTGTGATGAACCTATTTCATGGAACCAAGACAGAAAAAGACAGTGAGCTCGACACTAGACTCTACCATGTCAGAGGATTCCCGTACTGAATGCTTTACATGCACGAACTGCAAATAACCATCGCCAGTTCTGCTAAGGCCGCATAACTAATTAATAATGAACAATCAGAAAAAATGAAACTTCAGTAGTTTCAGGAATCATGATGCTGCGTTGATTTTATTGGGAATGAAGCCTCGAAGCATTCCTGTTTTATGAGAAACTGCCATTGCGATTTGCTTGCAGTATGTACTAGTTTGAGATATTTGATCCACCACTTTGCGTCCCTTCTTTTTTTTTTTTTTTCCAAGTTCTGTTGTACATGTTTGTAGGGGTTCTCAAATTCCATTTCCTTTCAATTTTGCTCACCATTGATTATGTCCCTTTGCTATTTACATAATCTATGAACGAAAGAAGGTCTTAGTAAGTGCTAAAGTAACTAATAAAAGAAATGAAAAACAGAAATTGACAGCTATGATGTAGGTTTCCTCATTAGGTATATTAGTAAGTTTCCTGAAGTCCCCGTGATTGTACTAAAGTCATTAGTGAATCTCCTAATTGATAGGTTAATCTTATAATATTATGTTAGGTAAAAAGATAAGTTGAAACGCGGATGCTGGTAAGGTTTCTCTATCATTAGTAGCTCCTTAAGCTACTATGAAGTATGGGGATGAAATTTGAAAAAAAAATGACAATCAATTTGCCATCCATCAAACGAGGTGGAGACCAATACGGTTAAACAATGCATGAAAATCTTCTGTTATTCTGACTTAGCAGAACCGTGGAAGGCCCGACAGCACAAGCGAGTTGCAAACCTAAACTTCCAATTTGGCATTATCGTTAATCCAAAAAGAGATGCGACTTCATTTTTCATTATTGCTGAAATGACCGTAACCATAATGGTATATCCATAAAATAAATTGTTTGCACGGATGCTGGCCCTTGATAGTAATTAGTAATGGATGATTATTGAGGTCGTTGGTCAAGTGTCAGGAAATGGGAAAACCTTAAAATTCTCCACTTCAATCAGTTTTTCAAGGTATCAATGACATGTGACTGCAACTACTTCAAACAGAAAGAGAAGAATACTGACAATAGTTTTATTACAATCAGCCAATGCTAACTAATCCAATCTTTTTGGTGCAACCACTCTTCTTCTTCTAGTTGAAGCACATCAACCATTCTTTCTCAGACTACTCAGCATACTCCTTTGTTGTCAACAGATGCCATATTAAGGTTCAACCAGTCCTGATTTCATTTTATTAATTGGTTTAGTACCTGCTATCAAATAGGCAATTTCAGCTCCTAGACTGAACTCTGAAATTTTAAAAGCCAAAAGGTTCCATGAATGAGAGTAGCTCCCTTAATGATAACGCTGCATAATTCTTATCTTGAAAATGCTTGTTTCACTCAGATGATCCTCCATTTCTGTCCTTTTTCATTAGGAACTCCATTTCATGCTGACACTATAAAGCAAGTATAGCGTCAGCACCAAAATGACCCAATTCAAGAGTGCAAAGAGTACAGAGAGGACCACACAAATGCATGAGATGAAAAAGAGAAAACGTCGAGTGATTTAAAAGGCACAAAACGTTACTGTTGGAAAAAGGATCTGGTTGCGCTACATCAGCATATTATTATCACCATGAGAGCAAGAGATATATATGATGTTTGCATAAGGAAGAGCAAATCAATTGATTTTTATGTGTGGCTGTTAAACAACTGCACTATCTAGATTATAAAGGGAAACAGTTAACCACCAAATATTTATCGCTGTCAGTCTTTTCTGCTTCGTGTTCAGTTGGAGAATGCACAGACTCCAAATTTTTAACTTAGCACAACAATGGATGGCCCCAGAGTACAAGTCAGTCAGAGACCCAAAACTGATCAGTACTGCTTTGTTGCAAACCCTGGTCATTGTGATGATAGAAACTTCATTTCGTAAATGTAATGAAGTCCAACATAACGGTCAGATGATCACAACGCGTATATCCATGAAATGAATTGCTTCCAAAGTTAATCAGTGACATTTAGTTATGGACTGGTCAAGTGTCAGGAAATTGAAAATGTTATATGACTCCTACTTTATCCAGTATTGCAAGGCATCAGTACTACTAGTACTTCAATTAATCATAAAAGACCCAAGACTAATTTCCGTACAATCAACCAATTCTAACTACTCCAATCTTCTGGTGCAACAATCCATCTTCTTCTACATCATGCACAATATTTTTCTCAAGCTGATTGACAAATTTTCCTCAGTCTCCTCAGCATATTCTATGATACCATATTAGGGTTATGGCCAGCCTAATTTTTATCACTATGGAGTCCTTAACTAACGCAGTGGACGCTGCCAAATAGGCAATCCTGGTTTCCCTTTCAAATCCACTGCTATTCATGTGCTTTGCTTACATGTGTAGACCAGACTCTGAAATTCTAGGAGATTGCACAAATCTCATCTTTAAAAGTAATTGTTACATTGACCGAAACTGAACTCCATTTCATGGAAAAATCAGAATTGAAATAACCTGATTTGAGTGAGCTAGAGTAAAGTAGAGGACACTGTGACATCCGCATTTTCAGGTTCTGTTTTCGATTGAATAAGTTGGGCTTTTCATCGACATGTCTACAACTCTTTTCTCTAAGTTGGCCACTCACGAGATAACTAATCTATCGGGTGAAGCTATTAAGGAATCTAAACGCAATAGACTCGAGAATTCGACCAGGAATCAACTGCTCGACCGTGCTAATCTGCAAGGGTCATTACGACACTGTCAAAAATCGATTAGAGACCGAAAATAGATCGATTCGACAGAGGTATGTGATTAGTGTGTGGGTGATTCCACCTAATTGCAAAATTCTCGTAGAACGGCACTAGACCGATTTTTTTGTCATTTCTATACCCTGTGCCCATATTTGAAATCTCGAGATTTTCATGACAACCGAGAGTTGCCAATGTGTTGAAAATGTACAATGTGGCTCGAAAATAATTGACCACGGGTCAATTGAACAAAAAATTCCTAAAAGCTACTCGGTAGGCTAGGTCATGCTAAAATCATGCCTGATTGAAATTAACCGTGAAATTGAACCCGATTTCAGAAATTGAAAGTTCGGTCATGTCACGATTTATTTTAGGAATGTCGACTTATCCAACGAAGAATTTTTGGCGAGTCTGGGATTTTTACGGAAAATCAATTCGGACGATTCAGAAAAGAAAGGAAATTCGAAGGGGCCAAATTGAGTGGATGTTTGCCTACTTAGTGCGCTATTTGGTGAAGGAAAATTATGGAAATTGTGTACGCTTTATCCGCAGCAAAATTGGTCATCAAATTGGAGAGATTGGTAAAGAAACTGAAGTCCAATTGGGTGAAATTCGTAGGCTTGAGTGGGAGCTGCAACATGTGGACATCAACCTAGCTATATGTGGAATTTTATGTGCATAAAGGCTTGGGAGACAAAAAGGGATGAACATGAGGACTTTGAGGGCCAAGTTATGATGAAAAAAATGATATTTTCTGTGACATCTTGAAATTTGCAATTCTAGCCCCGTTTGGTTGGACTTTCCTAAGGGACTTGGGGAAATTTTTTATGTTTGGCAAAACTTTTAAATGCTCTTTTGCGAAATGTGGGCATTCCAAATGCTGAAAGATCAATGCTAGGGTAGGGCTGCTTTCAGCATTGGCATTTCCAAAATGCTAAGAGTCACTATTCATTCTTCTTCCTCACCCATCTTCTTTGCCGTTCGTTTCTTCTTCCCTTGCCTGAGAGTCGACTAAGCTTCGCGGTGGGCGGTGCTCAGCCGCAAGTGGGCCACCGAGACGCCTCGCCTGAGGTTGCGCAACCTCAGGCGAGGTGGCCTGAGGTCGGGCAACCTCGGGCGTCACCTGGGTTGCGCCGCCCGAGGCCGCGCGACCTTAGGCGACACCCTGGGTCACGCAACTCAGGGCGTCGCCTGAGGTCGGTGCGACCCAGGCAGCTGGGTGGCACCACCCAAGGCATCGCCGAGGCGACCTCTGGCAAGTTGTTCCCCGCCATCGCCACTGCCTCCCTGCCACCACCAGCGCCACTGCCACCAACCGCTCCCCCACGATCACTTAGCTGCATCTCCTTCTCCCTTTTCTTTTCTTTTTGTTTTTTCCTCTCTTTTTTTTCATCTTAAAGTTGCCTTGCAAATATACACTTTACCTTCCCCAAATGCGCATTCACTCAAGGATACTTGAGGAAATGGCTTTGCATTTCCCCAAAGTTGAACCAAACGGGCCCTCTGTTTTCAATTTAATAAATCGGGCATTTCATCGATGCGCTTATAGTGCTGTTCTCAGAGCTGATCACTTCTGGAATAACTAGACTATCTGGAAAAGTCATTAAGGAATTTTAATGTATTAGACTTGAGAATTCGACTATGAATCGATTATTCGACCGTGCTCATCTGCAGAGATCATTACAGTACAGTTAAAAGTTGATTAGAGATCAGAGATAGGTCGGTTCGATGGAGATGTGTGGCCAAACGTGGGTGATTCCACTAAATTACAAAATTCTCATTGATCGAAAATAGATTGATTTTTCTATCATTTTGGTACCCTGTATTCGTATTTGAATCATTGAGATTTTCATGACCACCGAGAGTTGCCAATGTGTTAAAGAGGTTCATTGTGGCTCGAAGAAAATCGACCACGGGTCATTTGCACTAAAAATTTCTGAAAGCTACCCGGTAGCCTAAGTCACGCTAAAATTACGCCAGATTGAAATTAACCGCGAATTTGAATTCGATTTCAGAAATTGAAAGTTTTGTCATGTCACGAGTCATTTTAGGAATATCAACTTAGTCTTCGAAGATTTTTCTGCACACCGATATTTTGGCGGAAAAAGTTGATATAGGACCATTTTCGACCGAGAAAATCAGAGAACCGTTTTTTATTGTGAAATTGGGATGCAAGTAAGTTATATTGGCGAGGAAAAATGCCAATTTGATCGTGAGCTCAATAATGGAATTTATAGAAGCCGAAATGAATTAATTCGAAGAAGAATTGAATGGGAATTGAAGCAATTCCAATCAAAATTCGTGTGCCCCCTTGGACCCAACTCTTTAGACCACTTCAAGCTTTTAGAAGAGGGCTTGGCTGCTGGAAAAGCAGCTAAGGAAGCCAGCTAGTGGTGGGGACCAAGTGAGGGGGACAGAGATGAGAGAGGGAGCAAGATGATCCCCTCCAAAGCCCAGCCGGTTCCCCCCTTCTTCCCCCTCTGTTTTTGTCGATCACTCCTCTCCATCTCTACTGCGTGAAGCTCCAAGGAAACCACAGAAAGCAGAGGAGATCAGCCAGTAAGCCACCAGAGCAGCCCAGCCACCTGTCCAACCACCGCACGCCGCCACTCACGCTACTCGCCCACATGTGCGTCCTCATGTCATCCGCTTGCACCACACACTAGTTTTGCCTCTTGTTCGTACTTAAGAAGCTGCTGAGGGCGCCTGAGCTACCGTGAGCCATCGCCTGCTGTCATCCAAGCTTCGCCTGCCCCCACCTAACTTGCCGTTGCCACCACCAACCTTCCCTCATCGTTCCGAGCCAAACTGCTGCCACCAGTTAGCCACTTCAGCCACCGAATAGAACCAGAGCCGTGGGTATTTTTAGTTGCTGTTGGCCCGTTTTCAGGCCTTTCCCAACCTCGAAAGGCATCCCTACTTTGGAGTATCTCGACCCTTGCTGCATCCCCATCATTTTGATCCGAGTAGATTGTTAATCAAGTGAGTTTAATTCACTAATCCTCGCTTAATAAGTTAATGATGTTTAAGGGTTCATTAGTTTAGACTAAGTATGGATTAGGTGGATAGTTAGAATAGATTAATAATTTAATTAACTGTTATTACATGTTAGGTGGTTAGAGTAGTGTAATTAAAGTCTAGACAAACTCTAATATTTATCTAGAGTGGTTCAAAAATTTTCCGAACCCGTCTTGGCTTTTAATTAAGCTTTACGGGTTGATTAGTTTAGACTAAGTATGGATTAGGTGGATAATTAGAATATATTAGCAATTTAATTAACTGTTATTGTATGTTAGGTGGTTAGAATAGTGTAATTAGAGCCTAGACAAGCTCTAATATTTATCTAGAGTGGTTCGAAAAATTTTCGAACCCATCTCAGCTTTTAATTAGGCTTTACGGGCCTAAGTGTGCATTTTTGGTATTTAATAATTAATTTCTATAATTATTTATTTATTTATTTATTTTTGGAAATTAGATTGGGATAGTCGGTGACCAGAATTTTATGTTGATTGCAATGGTGTGGTTGGTTTATTTAATTGATTGTTATTTTGTGCTAATTGAGTGTGATTTGTAATTTTGGGTATTTATCCCAAAATTTAATAATAAAAATAATTAATTAGAAAATCACCAAGCGTTAGTTTACAGCATCAAAAATATATTTTTGGACTGTGGAAATTGGTGGGATTTTTAAGGGTGAAAATATTATATTTTGGCTAAGGCCGACCGTGTACCTACACACGATCATTTTTATTGGGTATGATAAAAATGATAAAAGTGTTAGATGGTCAAGATAGTATACTATATCAACTTACGGGCTCTGATATGTCAACTTAGAGCAAGTAGTATAACGGTATACTATTTCAGCTTGCGGGCGATATATCAGCTTAGAGCGAGCAGTATACCTAGCAGCTTCTGGTGAGCATTATAGCAGCTTCAGGTGAGCATTATTAGTATACTATGTCAGCTTGCGAGCGATATATTAGCTTAGAGCGATCAGTATACTACTTATTATCTTGGAGTGAGCTATACTATTTATTTATCAGCTTAGAGTGAGCTATTGTGACACCCCGAACCCTTCACAAGTCGTCGCTAGCGCCAATGTTACACCTTATTACCTTTCTTTCTTTCGAGAAGTGTCCTAATTCGCAGACACACACATTTTTTTTTTTTTTTACAATCGGTCCCAACGCGACTCATTAGCGGAAGCAAATTAAAATATCACCATCTCTCCCCCTACCAACCATGATACAAATACACACCACTAATTCACCATCATTTTATAAACAAGCCTCGACACTTTACTTACATACATATATAACAAGATGGGATTCCCTTCGGGTCGGTACAACAAAAAGGAAAAGATAGGACTCAGCCACGTCCAGCTTAAAACCTCAAAAAGAAACCCTCGACCCTCAACATCATACGAGCATAAACCCCCCATCAAAAGTGTCGGCTATCTATATCAAAAAGATCCGGCTCCTACTCATCGCGTGCGCGGGTCTCACACCCAACCCGGTGCATCAGGTGGTGGCGGCGGCAACATCCCTCGCATCGCTCCATCCCGACGAACGTGCACAGAAATGAACTCCTGAATGACAGGGCCCCCAGCCAGGCCTATGTTGTACATCACTAGACAGCGTACTCGAATAAAAGTCAGTTCGGGAACAGAGGGACAGTCTATCTCAGCACACTCGACCTCTACATCGGATGGTAGACCATAAAACACCCCCCGTGTGACGACAGGAAGCGGCATACTGCTAATCTGAAATGTTATTCCCCAAATGGGTGAGTACAACCACTCGGCAGATAGGGAAATCCAATAACAACTCAATGCATCATGCAATCATACATGCATTGCAGGCATTACTTACCTTGAAGCCATGCGCATACTATCATGCATCATTATATCAATTCATAACACATTCATGTGTATCATCATTGTAACATACATGTCATGGCATCATTACATCATACATGACATCATCATCATAGCATCATTTCATCATACATGTCTTCGAGCCATATCATATATCATCATCATTATCATTACCATGCATATCATCATGCATATCATATCATAGGTGATCATCCCTATTTCACATCACATATCATCATCATCATCATCATCATCATCATCATCATGCATATCATCATGCATATAATATCATGGGTGATCATTATTATTTCACATCACATATCATCATCATCATCATCATGCATATAATATCATATATCATCATCATGCATATCATCATGCATATAATATCATGGGTGATCATTATTATTTCACATCACATATCATCATCATCATCATGCATATCATCATGCATATAATATCATGGGTGATCATCATTATTTCACATCACATATCATCATCATCATCATCATCATCATGCATATCATCATGCATATAATATCATGCATATCATGTCATGATTTAATTTCCACTTTTGGATTTCAATCTTGATCACCACATCACCCATTTCTCAATTTATCAATTTTATCATCCCCTCGGGCAAAGACCTCCGACAGGGTTCCCAGCATTCCAGCCATCTCATGGCCACCAGGCTTCCGACCCCCCACATTCCGGGCATCTCGCATCTCAACTAGCATCACGAGGCATTCCCTTCAGGCAGAAACCTCCAACAGGGCTTCCGGCATTTACACTCCCTGGCCGGGCATCCCACACCCCAAATCCTGGCATTGTGAGGCATTCCTTTCGGGCAAAGACCTCCGACAAGGCTTCCGGCCCCCCACATTCCGGGCATCCTGAATTTCCTAGGGAATCCGACAATGCATCTCTGTACATTCCGGCCTCATCCTCCACCACAACCACTTACTCACTTATCATTACCCACATTTATTATCATTTTGATCTCATTAATCATGGCATATGATTCACACATGCATCACAATTCATAGTCATACATACACCAATGTCTTATCATACATGCAACAATGCATAATTATTTATTAATAAATTCAATGGAATTTATGGCCAATAAAATAATCCATTTTTTTATTATTTTTATTATCATATTTATTTATTTTCATAAATAAATATTAAATTCAATATCTATAATTTCCCAAAATCACAAAATTCAAGCAATCATCAAACAAACCAATAGAATGGCAATTTCATGCAAAATTCATGGCCAACTTGAATTTCACACAATTTCACAATTTCCACAAAATAGCACATAATATTCGGATAATGACCAGAATGCACAGTTTCTGAATAAATTCGATTCAAATATCCATATGGCCTCCAAAAATTATGAAATTTTGCAGAGTGATAGCCAAGACATTTTCGCACAACTTTCATGAAGAACTCCAAGCCAGATTCTTTTTATATTATTTTATAAAACCTCACGAAACTTCTGGATCCATTACCGCATCATCCAGTAAACACATCTCCGAAACATTGAGATTTCACCTAGCTATTCTCTTTCGTTTCCTCTGAAATTTAGATATGTTATACATCAAGGTATCCTCTACAAGTTTCATGAAGAGATCCAAGTCAAATAACCTGAGTAGAGTCATCATTTAGGTCCTTGAAGTCTCGGGTATCTCAAAATACACCACCAGAATCATCTTCTTCAAGATCTAGTCGATTTTTTTTTTTGGTCAGTCCTACTCTATACCTACTCTACACTCACTCGTAGACTTGTGCCCTGCCTCTTGCAGGGCGTGGGAGTCGCAACCCACTCTCGAAACTTACGCGTCCCTACCCCCATCCCCCTTGAGAAGGTGGGGATTTGAACCCCTCACCTCCCCCTTCCAAGTTGGAAGGGTGGCCACTGGGGCGAACCCCTAGTGGTTAGATCTAGTCGATTCACTAGGCTATACTTGTTCATTTAACTTCAAATTTTATTATGTTGTATTTTAAGATGTCTCCTACAACTTTCATGAAGAAACCGAAGTGATATTCTCAACAAAAACCAATATACAACCACGAATCCAGCAAGAGGTCAGTAAAAACTCTCCAGATCTGAGGTCTCCGTAAAACAAGACTTTAACCCCTCAAATATCCATCATTTTCCACTAAATTTCAGTATGTTGTAGTTCAAGATGTCAGCTACAACTCTCATGAAGAAATCGAAGCCAAAATCGGACTCTAAACACACATGCAAGCTCAAACAAGTCACTGACTCACACGGTCCGAACACAAACAGCCACACCATCCACACACAACTCATCCATGCTTCGGTTTTTCACATCTAACACCCAAAATTCGACATGCAACCAACACACAAGCATTCAAGAGAAGCTAGAGGACTTCCACTTGCCTCTAGACCGGTCAGTCGACGGCGTAGGGCGGCAAACACGGCGGACGAACGGTGGCTCCTCCTCGGCTCCGCCTCCTTCCTCTCTCGGCCTCTCCCTCTCTCTCGCACACCTCTCTCTCTCGCACGGTGTCTCTCTCTCCCTTGGGCGAATGGCTAACCGGCCATTCTCTCTCCTCTCTCCTTCCCTTTTATTTCCCCTAAAGCTCAGGATTGATAATGATTGTTTTGCCTTAACCATGGCCAATGCATGGCCTTCTCCCTTGCCACTTGTCATCACACATGCAAGATGGGCTTGGGCCTCCCCTTCTTGGGCCGCTCATCTTGGCCCATTAAAGGCTTAGGCCAAATGGGCTTAAGGCCCATTCAAAAATTAACCCATTTTCCCCTTCTTCTTTTTTTAATTTCTTCTATAAATATTTTTAAATTTCAATTTTCATCTTGGCCAAAGTCTTGGGACATCTTGGTTATTGGAATTTAATTTATAAAGTACATGGCCAAGTATAAAATATTAATTTATCAAATTTAAATTTTCACAATCATACACACAAATCATCTAATTAAAAGACTAATGGCTAAAGCATAAGCCATGGAAATTATATCACCTAATTAAAGACTTTAACACACCTTATGGCTTGGCTTTGGATTTTTGGGATGCCACAGCTATACCATATATTTATCAGCTTAGAGTGAGCAGTCCTGATTATGATCGGACTTTATATATAGTGTTGATTAAGATGACTGGGAGATGGTTAAGATGACATGGAATTGACTGAGTCAATTGATCGATGATTCGATTTGATTGGTTAAAATGATTGAATGGTTATTTGAATTGTATTGACTTGCAGGAAGAGAATGGGGCTAAGGTAAGTCCTCTGATTTGTGTTTGCATCTAAGCAGCCCTTATGGCGTATTTTCTTCCTAGTCAGGTCTTAGGGGGTTGAACTCGCTGAGACGTCGTCTCACCCCGTTGTGGGATAACAATTTCAGGCCCCTAGATGGCAGCTCCTCCTGAGCGTTTTGGTCAACCAAAGAAGATCACAAAATAAGTACTCTATATTTCGATTCATGGGCACCCTAGGGGTCTGGTCTATGAGCTCGTGAAGTTTGTAGTCTGGGTTGATGAGAATCTATCCTATAAGGTACCTCATCGATACAGATAATGGTACCGTCGTGAGCGGCATGGACAAAGAGAGGGTCCCATATTGGAATCTGAGGTATCTGTGTATGTGTTGGAGGTTGCTTTTAGGAAATGCACTGCAGATCCCCCTGAAAGTTCAATGGTAGACCTGGTGGACCCGGATCTTGAAAACCCAGGAACTCCAGTGTACTCGAAGGAAGGCTCCAATGTTAGTGAGGAGGTTGAAGAAGAGGATCTGTAGTTTTATAAACCCCCTTGTTTTGCAGACCTTGTTTTTATAGACTGGTTTGTACATGACTTGTTATGATATGTATATATAAGTGTGTTGTTGATTTTCAAAATTATGGACATACTTTCCTATCCCATCTTGTTATTTTCTGGGGATTATTTATTTGTTTCCGCATGCATTTAAAAAAAAATGGGTCGGCGATGCGTCCTAAGACGTCACTATTTAATCGACCATGAAGGATGGGCACGTGCTCGCAGGATCGGGACGTGACATTTTCTTTGACTTTGAAAGTTCTTCTCTCTCTCTCTCTCTCTCTCTCTCTCTCTCTCTCTCTCTCTCTCTCTCTCTCTCTCTCTCCAGGCCGTTTTTCTCCCTAGTTTGCGCACGTTTTCCTCGATTTTCAGCCGCGCATCCCTTCTTCTTCATGGGCAGTCCAAATGCCTTGAACACCCCCCATCTCTATCCACGTTCTGTTCTTGCTTTCCTTTTATTTTTCTTTGTTGAAGCCAGCTTGCTCCCTTCCTTTCGTGCAACTCCACCGATCTTCCCTTCGTTCTCTACCACGTCAACCCATCTCCACCGAACCCCTCCATTTCCCCAGCTCGCTGCCTCATGTCCGTCTCCTCCTTCCATTGAGTCAAAACCCACAAAGTTGACTTCGCCTTCGTCTTCACCACTTCGTGCCCCATTTCCCTCACTTCTGCTAGCAGAAGCCACATGTCTCCACTGAGTCAACCCCAACGGCTTCTCTCGAAGTTGACCTTGCCACTCGTCCGCTCCACCAGCAAGCATTCCACCATCCCGTTGACCCAACATCCACCAACGTAGCCCTACTTAACCTCACCCACTTCGCCAACTTCAGCCTAGTCTCAAGTCGCCTAGTTCCAGCAGCCACCGGCCCACTTTAGCCTCGATCTAGTGTCCATTCTGCAGCTAAGCAATTGGCCTGCGCCAAGTCAATTCTTCTAGAACAGAATCGAACCCAGCAGTGTTGCTGTGGGCTTGCTAGGCCTTTTTTAGGCCTTCCCGAGCTTCCTTTGACGTTGCTTTAAGCCTGTGTTTCAGTCGCTGTCACGCCGCCGTCGCCGTGAACCGATTTTCGCGCTAAACTGGTGAGTTTACTTGCTAAACTCTGCTTAAGGAGTCAATGATACTTAAGGGGTGATTAGTTTAGGCTAATTATGGTTTAGGTGGTTAGTTAGAATGGATTAGCGATTTAATTATTTGTTTGTGCATGTTAGGTGGTTAAAATGGATAGATTAGAGACTAGATAAGTTGTACTATTTATCTAGATAAGTTCGAAAATTTTCTTGGCCCATTCGGGCAGTTAATTAAGCATTTCCGGCCTAAGTTTGCATTTTTAGTAATTAATTGTATTCATTTAATTATTTTTTGTATTTATTTAATTATTTTTTGTATTTATTTAATTATTTATTATTTTCCGGAAATTATACCGGGATTGCCGATGATGGAATTTCGTGCTGATTGTCGTGGTGTGGTTGAATTATGCAATTGAGTGCTACTTTGTGCAATTTGATGCTAAGTGTTAATTATTGGATTATTATTCCAAAAATATGAGATTTTGGTATTTAATCAGAAAATATCATGGGTGTCGGGTTTTGACACCAAAAATATTTTTATGTACTATATTAAATAGTATGATTTTTAAAAGGAATGATATCAATTTTTTTTGTTCGATTCGATTGTGTATCAACACACGACTATTTTCACTAGGTGTTTTTAATACGAAGAAAATAGGCCAAGCACATCATTTGAATTGAGGCATTTGAGTGCAATGCACGATGTCCTTAGCCGGGATTGGATGGTCGTGTGCTAGTTATGAGAACCCGTCACCTGATGTGCGTCGTATGGACGATGCTCCTATGTGGAAAGCCATTAACAACTGATACCGATCGCAGTAGAGGTTGGACCAATGCTCCTATATGGAATGCCATCTTGACGTAGACGTTGTTGTGCTCGATGGTGCGAAACGATGCTTGGCTACATCGGAAGACCACTGTGTGACGGGTAGATCATGCATGTGTGGGTAGTAATCAATTGGAACGTGTGATTGATTGAGCTATGTGAGACGTTTGAATTGATGTGTGCATTTATTATATGTATTTGTGACATGAATGATGCTGACGTGCAGGAAGGGACTGAGGCGGGGTGAGTCTCATTGATTGTGTGGTTGTGTGGCTGTGTGGTTAGGACGCCCCTAGGTATATTATCTTCCTAATAGGAGTTTAGGGCATGAACTCACTGAAATTTATATCTCACCCCGTCGTGGGTCACCATTTTCAGGTTCCTAATGTGAGGAACTCGGAGCTTGAGGCAGAAGGGTCAGGAGCATGGGTGGCTCAGTGGTTCTTTTTGGAGATAGACCTCCTATACATAGATCTTAGTGTTGGCCTCTGTGTGTAAACCATATTAGTTATAAAAGTGTATTCGATTTGAAATTGGTTGTTTTGCTTTTCTATCACATGTTTGTTGTGGTCAGGGGATTAATAATTCGCTTCCGCATGTGCATAATCGATTGGGTCGGCGACGCGTCCTAGGAACGTCGCATTTTTATTGACCACCGATGGATGTGTGGACGCTCGAGGTTCGGGGCGTGACATCCCCACCCGAAGTGGTATCGGAGCAGGTCGGTAGTTAGAGTGATAAGGTACAATGGGTCATGGGATAGTTAGTAGGAAATGCCTTTTTATTATGCTGATGCATGTGTTTGATAGCTGAGTGGTAACTTGTTTGTGGAGATCGCTCAGTTTTCTAATTCTTTGTGGAATTGGAAAGCAGGTTTCTATAAAGATCCTACAGAATGAGTGATCAAAAGCAAATGACTCCTAGCAAGAGATCAATAGCCTCTGTGACTCGGGGTAGGACACCGATTAGGATGGGTGCCTGAGGTAGAGCGCAGGTTCAAGCTAGTGCAAGTGGATTAGCACCGCCATCGGTCGATGCTAGTGTAGCAACACCTGGCGATCCTAGAATTGAAGGGATCGTGTAGGTGCTAGAGACTCTTGGTACTTTGATGGGGGCTGGAGGCCCAGAATCAAGCTGCCGCCACCACTACCGCTGCCGCTCAAGCTACCACTACCGCTACCGTTGCCGCCGCCGCTGAGGCCGCAGCTGTTGCCGCACTTGTCGAAGTTCTAGCTAGGAACGTGGTTGTGGAGAGAGAGAGAGATCGATGCATAAGATTGTGGAGCAGTTCTTGAAGTTGAACCCGCCAAGGTTCACGGGTGTAGGAGATCTTGAGGCTACATCGCTTTTGATACAAGACCTAGAGAAAGCTTTTACACTTCTTATGTGCACGGAAGGGGAGAAGGTTGTCCTGGCAGTATACCAGCCGCGGGTAACGCAAGTACGTGGTGGAGAGCCACCAGAGGCATGATTTTCCCTGAAGGCGTAGTTTCAGTGTGGGATGCCTTTCTTAGAGCCTTTAATGGCAAGTATTTTTTGGGTAGCGCCCAAAAGCAGAAGATGGAAGAATTTCAATGCCTCCGTCAAGGGATGTTGACTGTGGATCAGTACGAAGCTAAGTTTGCTGAGCTGCCTCAGTATGCCCCGAGGCTGGTAGAAGATCCTGAAGACAAAGCTCGGAGGTTCAGGAATGGCCTCTGATCAAAGTTTAAGAATCCACTGGTGCCATTCGACTAGAAAGATTACAACGAACTATATGGTCAGGCCTAGTTGATAGAGAGGAACCCAATCGAACAAGCAACCGCATCTGGGTCAAGGTTCGGCTCGAATAAAGATGGGAACTAGTTTAGGAAGGAGCCTATGACCTGAGGAAGATATTCTATTCCGCCCAATAGGAAAGGTGGGATAGACAAGTCAGCACCGAATTAGAATGGAGTATGTCATTTCTATGGAAGATGACATAGATTGGCCTCGTGTTTTCCTAGGACAAGAATTTATTACGGGTGTCGCCAGCACGGTCACCTGGTCAAGGATTGTCTGCACAAGTCAATGGGATCTCAGCTGCTGCCGCCGCCGCTGATGGGACAGAACAGGCGGAATGCGCCGCAGAATGCATTGCAGATAGGACATTGCTAGGATGGTGAAGGAGACAGGAAGGAACCAAGCCACACATCAATCAGGAGAAGAAGGTTTCTAGGATAATTTTTGTTGGAGTAGTGCAGTGGAATTTTGGTTAAATTTGTGGAACTTCAATTTGTTGTAATAAAGTAATAGAAATGAGAATCACTGGCTAGAGTGGTACTTGAGTATTTTGCCTATGTGTAACTTTGATGTCATATATATAAAAAGATTTGGCTCAACGAGGATCTTGTTATAATGAATTGCGTATTCAAAGAGTATCTGGATCAATTGTCATCATGCTCATCGACAATATCCTAGTGTACTCGAGAAGTCTAGGGGAGCAAGAAAGACAGTTGAGGACAGTGCTTTAGACTCTACGAGATCGTGGACTGTAAGCCAAGTTTAGCAAGTGTAAGTTTTGGTTGACTCGTGTTACGTTCCTAGGTCACATGATTTCAGGCGAAGGAATCTCCGTGGACTCGACCAAGATTGAAGCAGTTATTAGCTGACCAAGACTGACAACAGTGATGGAGATCAGAAGCTTCTTGGGTGTGGCCAGATACTATAGAAGGTTCATGGAAGAATTCTCAGCATTAGCTTCGCCATTGACTCGACTACTGAAGAAGGAAAAGAAATTTGTGTGGACAAATAAGTTCAAGCGTAGTTTCCAAGAGCTTAAGCAAAAGTTGACTACCGCACCAGTGTTAACAATTCCATTTGGTCCTGAAGGATATGAGATCTACAGTGATGCGTCGTTTAGGGGACTGGGCTGTGTGTTAATGTAGTATGGCAGAGTCGTTGAATACGTATCTCGTCAGTTGAGGCCTCGTGAGCTAAATTACCTCACGCATGACTTAGAACTCGCATCGATTATTTTCCCTCTGAAGATTCAGAAACATTATTTGTGTGGAGAAAGGTTCCAGATTTCTATAGACCATCAGAGTCTCAAGTACTTATTCTCTCAGAAGGAGTTGAACATAAGATAGCGTCACTGGATGGAAGTTCTGAAGGACTATGATTGTGATATTTTGTATCACCCTGGAAAGGCTAATAAGGTCGTAGATGCGTTGAGTCGGAAGTCTTTAATTGCACAGATGATGGTCAAGGAATGGATTTTCCTCAAGAGAGCTCGAGATTCGGTTTTCAAGTTTCAGGTATGCCACCTTGCAAACTTTTTGGCCACCCTCAGAAATGAACCAGAAGTGCGGATCAGAATCAAGACGCTTTAACCGACAGACCCAAATATTCAAAAAATCCTACAAGAGGATACATAAAAGAGAAATGCTGATTTCCAGATTTCTAGAGACATAACACTAAGGTTCCAAGGACGATTGTGTGTACCTGACAATGCAGAGCTTAAAGAAGAGATCTTATTAAAAGCTTATCGTAGCAGTTACAGCATTCACCCAAGCAATACGAAAATGCATCAAAATCTGCGTCAACACTATTGGTGGATCGAATTGAAGGCGGACATCGCCAAGCATGTCGCCAAGTGTTTGACATGTCAGCAAGTGAAAGCACATCATTGTAAGTTGGGAGGACTTCTACAACCTCTCGAGATTCTCGAGTGGAAATGGGAACACATCATAATGGACTTTGTGACAGGCTTATCGAGGAGTCAGAGGGGTCATGATTCCATTTAGGTAGTGGTCGACAGACTGACGAAGTCAGCTCACTTCATTGCCGTATAAATGGACCTTGATTTGGAGAGGCATGCAGAATTGTACGTGCGTTAGATCGTTTGTCTACATGGAGTGCTGGTGACGATTACACTAGATCGACACTCGAGGTTCACAGCTACCAACAAAGCATTCAAATGGCTCCTTCTGAAGCGTAGTACAATAGAGTGTGCAAAACGCCAGTGTGCTGGGATGAGGTTGAAGAACAAAAGATTACATGTCCAGAGTCAGTCCAGCAGTTAGTGGATGCAGTTGTCGTCATCAGAGACAGATTAAAAACCACTCAGAGCCGCCAGAAAAGCTACGCTGATAAGCGTCGAAGGTTATTAGAATTCCAAGTTGGTGAGCATGTCTTTCTGAAGATGTCACTGATGAGGGGTACTTCGTGCTTCGGCAAAAAAGGGAAGCTAGGTCTAAGGTACGTAGGTCATTTTGAGATTCTAGAAAGAATAGGGACTCTAGCGTATCGTCTTGCATTGCCGCCGAGGTTGGCATAAGTGCATGACGATTTTCACGTGTCAATGTTGAGGACGTATGAGCCTGACCTGACCCACGTGCTAAATTCTGAAAAGTTAGACGTGGATGACAAAATGTCGTACGTGGAAAGCCCGATTCAAATTGTGGATCAGGAATAAACAGGTTTTGCGCACCAAGATGATCCCGTTAGTTAAAGTGATCTAGCAACACCACGGGATAGAAGGAGCAACCTTGGGAAAGTGAAGACTCGATGAGACAACGATACCCGCACCTTTTTGTTTAAAGAATTGTAATGGTTTAAATTTCGAGGACAAAATTTTTATAAGAGGGGAAGAGTTGTGACATCCTAATTTTGAGGTTCTATTTTCGATTGAATAAGTTGGGTTTTTCATCGACGCGTCTATAGTTCTTTTCTCTGAGTTGGCCACTCACGAGATAACTAGTCTATCGGGTGAAGCCGTTAAAGAATCTAAACGCAATAGACTCGAGAATTCAACTAGGAATTGACTGCTCGACCGTGCTAATCTGCAATGGTCATTATGACATCGTTAAAATTGATCAGAGACTGGAGATAGGTCGATTCGACATAGGTATGTGATTAGTGTGTGAGTGATTTCACCTAATTGCAAAATTCTCATCGAACGACACTAGATCGATTTTTTTGTCATTTCTGTACCCTATGCCCGTATTTGAAACCTCAAGATTTTCATGACAATCAAGAGTCTCCAATATGTCGAAAATGTACAATGTGGCTTGAAAATAATCGACCACTGGTCAATTGCACCAAAAATTCTTAAAAGCTACCCAATAGGTTAAATCATGCTAAAATTGCGTTTGGTTGAAATTAACCGCGAAATTGAACCCGATTTCAGAAATTGAAAGTTCGGTTATGTCATGATTTATTTTAGGAATGTTGATTCATCCTTCAAAGAATTTTCGGCGAGTTCAGGATTTTTACGGAAAACCAATTCGAACGATTTGGAAAAGAAAGGAAATTCGGAAAGAACAAATTTAGTGGATGTTTAGTCTCCTTAGTGAGCTATTTGGTGAAGGAAAATTGTGGAAATTGTGTAGGCTTCATCTGTAGCAAATTTGGTTATCAAATTGGAGAGATTGGTGTAGAAATTGAAGTCCAATTGGGTGAAATTTGTAGGCTTGAGTGGGGGCTACAACATGTGGACATCAACCTAGCTATATGTGGAATTTTATATGCATAAAGGCTTGGGGGACAAAAGGGATGAACATAAGGACTTTGAGGGCCAAGTTATGATGAAAAAAGGGAATTTTATGTGCATAAAGGCTTGGGGGACTTTGAAGGTTCTTGTCTCTTTTTCTCTCTCTCCAGGCTATTTTTCTCCCTGGTTTGCGCACGTTTCCCTTGATTCTCAGCCTCGCATCCCTTCTTCTTCGTGTGCGGTCCAGCTGCTCCGAACACCCCCATCTCTGTCCACGTTTTGTTCTTGCTTTCCTTTTATTTTCCTTTGTTGATACCAGCCTGGTCCCTTCTCTTCAAGCAACTCCACCAATCTTCCCTTCGTTCTCTGCCGCATTAGCCCATCTCCACCGAACCCCTCCATTTCCCAAGCTCGCTGCCACACATCCTTCTCCTCCTTCCACTGAGTCAAATTCCTCCATAGCAAAACCCACGAAGTTGACTTCGCCTTCGTCTTCACCGCTTCGTGCCCCATTTCCCTCACTTCCGCCAGCAGACACCACACGTCTCCACTGAGTCAACCCCAGTGGCTTCTCTTGAAGCTACCCTTGCCACTCGTCCGCTCCACCAACAAGCATTCCACCATCCTATTGGCCCAACATCCACCGACGCAACCCCACTTAACCTCGCCCACTTCGCCAACTTCAGCTTGGTCCCGAATCACCTAATTTCAGCAACCACCGGGCCACTTTAGCCTCGATCCAACGTCCATTCCACAGCTAAGCAACCGGCCTGCGCCAGCTCAGTTCTTCCAAAACATAACCGAGCCTAGTAGTGTCGTTGTGGGCTTGTCGAGCCTTTTTCAGGCCTTCTCGAGCTTCCTTTGACGTTGCTCTTGGCCTGTGTTTCGGTCGCCGTTGCGCCGCCATCACTGTGAATCAGTTTTCGTGCTAAATCGGTGAGTTTACTTACTAAATTCTACTTAGGGAGTTAATGATGCTTAATGGATGATTAGTTTAGGCTAAATATGATTTAGGTGGTTAGTTAGAATGGATTAGCGATTTAATTATTCGTTTGTGCATGTTAGGCGATTAGAATGGATAGATTGGAGACTAGATAAGTCATACTATTTATCTAGATAGGTTTGGAAATTTTCCTAGCTCGTTCAGGCGATTAATTAAGCATTTTCGGCCTAAGTTTGCATTTTTGGTAATTAATTGTATTCATTTAATTATTTTTGGTATTTATTTAATTATTTATTATTTTCTGGAAATTATATCGGGATAGCCGGTGATCGGAATTTTGTGCTGATTGTCGTGGTGTGGTTGAATTATGCAATTGAGCGCTACTTTGTGCAATTTGATGCTGAGTGCTAATTTTCGGATTATTATTCCAAAAATATGAGATTTTTGTATTTAAATCAGAAAATACCGGGTGTCGGGTTTTGACACCAAAAAAATTTTTAGGTACTACATTTAATAGTGAGATTTTTAAAAGGAAGGATATCAATTTTTTTTTTGTTCGATCCAACCATATACCCAAACATGACTATTTTCACTGAGTGTTTTTAATACGAAAAAAATAGGCCAAGCACATCATTTTAATTGAGGCATTGAGTGCAATGCACGATGTCCTTGGCCGGGATTGGATGGTCGTGTGCTGGTTATGAGAAACCGTCACCCGATGTGCGTTGGGTGGACGATGCTCCTATGTTGAAAGCCATTGACAATGGATACCAGTCGCAGTAGAGACTGGACCGATGCTCCTATGTGGAATGCTGTTTTGAGGTAGACGTTGTCATGCTCGCTGGTGCGAGACGACGCCCGGTGACGAGTAGATTGTGCTTGTGTGGGCAGTAATCAATTGGAACGTGTGATTAATTGAGCTGTGTGAGATGTTTCAATTGATGTGTGCATTTATTATATGCATCTATGACATAAACTGTGCTGACATGCAGGAAGGGACTGAGGCGGGGTGAGTCTCATTGACTTCCTAATCGGGGTTTAGGGTGTGAACTTGCTGAGATTTATATCTCACCCCATCGTGGGTTACCATTTCCAGGTCCCTAATGTGAGGAACCCGAAGCTTGAGGCGCAAGGGTCAAGAGCATGGGTGGCTTAGTAATTCTTTTTAGAGATAGACCTCTTGTACATAAACCTTAGTGTTGGCCTCTGTGTGTAAACCATATTGGTTATAAAAGTGTGTTTAATTTGAAATTGGTTGTCCTGTTTTTCTATCACATATTTGTTGTGGTCAGGGAATTAGTAATTCACTTCCGCATGTGCATAATCGATTGGGTCGGCGATGCATCCTGGGAACGTCGCATTTTTATCGACCACCGAGGAATGTGCACGCTCTCAAGGTTCGGGCGTGACAAACACAACGTATGCAAGAAATGAAATGAGATGATTGAGTGAGTATATGACATAAACTTACCGCTAGAAAATGATCATATAGCACTACAACAGCCCTATAGCATAACTATAAGAAATAGCCACACGTGTTCTTTTGTTTTGGGAACCAAACACTTGGAATGCCAAAACTTGGCACGAAAACACTTAAGTGCTAAAAATTATGAAAGTAATACTTAAGTGTCTTTTAAAAAAAAATGGAATACTTGAATGTCAAGTCCGGCGAAAATGGCTGGAAATGCTATGTGATAATTTTTTAATAATATAACTCGATTACGTGGCATGTCGAGAGCTGAGTTAGCGATGAAGAACCAAAATGACGATGTTTTGTTTTTTTTTAATAAAAATTTAATATAAATATTAATTAAAATAAAATATTTATATTTATAAAGATAAAATAATTTTTTTAAAAAAGGAGGAGAGGCAAAAGGTGGGGGCTCCTGCAATCTTCGTCTTTTTTTAAATATTTAATTAATATAGAAATAAATTTAATTAATATTTATATTATTTATTTAGTCACGTTAGCAAAATGACGTCATTTTTACACTTATCTCGCCACGTCTGTATGAAAAACGATGTCATTTGCACTTATCTCGTTAGAAAATCACAATGTTGGTTGAATTTGTGACCTGGAATGCTCCCACAATTTCAAGAATGACAGAATCGCTAGACCTGAAGTCTCAAAACTGTAGTGTCCTTGGTTAATAAGCGTAGAACGAACTCTGCCGAGAAAATGAATGGGGGATAGCGAAATTGCGACGTTGTTCATCGAAGCTGGAATTCCATAAGTATCGGCGAATTCGATCCTTGAGAAAACATTCTTTGAAAATGATGGATCGCAGGCAAATTTCAGGTGCCCACAAATGTTTAGAAAACTTTCTTTTAACACTATATTTATGAACTAATACTTGCATTGTAAAGAATTAGTTAACTTCAGTTGGTGTCAATGGATCTTAACTCTCTATTTATTATGTTAGGCATTTCATATAGGGAAAAGACCATAAAAAACTTCAAACTTTGCCCAAAGTGACAAATTTACCCTAAACTTTTTTTATGACATGAAAAACCTCAAACTTTACCAACTGCGACACATTTATCTCAAACTTTTTTTCGTGACACAAAAAACCCTGAACTTATATCCGTGTGACAAGTTTACCCTCAACTATAGAGCATTTTGGTCTCTTACTTTTTAATTTTTTTTTCCTTTTTTTCTTCTTCTTCGCTCTTCCCTCCGCCGGACATGTCGGAGACGGCGAAGGGAAGCCGGAGTCCGGCAAGGGCTGCCCTCACTGGCGTCAGGCGAGGGTCGCCCTTGCCTGGGCTGGCTAGCGATGTTGATGATGACTCAAAAAAGGGTTTCTTATTTTTTCAGATATATATATATATATATATATATGTGTGTGTGTGTGTGTGTGTGTGGGCGCGCGCGCGCACGCACGCGTAGTTTATTTAATTACAATCATATCGTCTACAAGCTTTTTATTGTATTTCTCCATATCAGCCCTCATATCGGATCATATACTTAAATCACATCGCACCAAATCCGGTTCCCCTCTAAGTACTGAGAAACCAAATGCCGCATTTGATAGATGAACTTATAAATACGTAATGAATACGGATAGAAGGGAAAATGAAAGCAAGTAATAGTAGCTTATACATATAACAACGGAATCGCCCATTATTCAAATAATTGCAATTCAGACTACTAACTTTTATGGATGGTAGCTTATTTGTATGGATACGTAGTAGAAAGGGTTCGATCTCACACCGGGCTTCAAACTTGATCATTCCTGAAATGGATAATCTTCGATTCTCATTCTACAGTCTTGAAGCTGGACTTGAGCTCCACGGCTCCGACCACAGTCACCATATATATAGTCTCGAGCTGCGGCTAGGCAGGTGGTGCAGTCATCTGCTCCCTCAAATTCGTTGCATACTCCATGGCCGTAGCAGGAACCATGTTGGTAGTAATAATTGTTACCTTGGCTTGATGTAACTCCCGTTAATTGGTATACGACAGAATGTTTATCTTTGGCGTAGGCGTCCTGCTCGGAAGGGTAGGTCCTTCCACTGCATATTTTGTACACCAATCTAATATCAGGAGTTTGACACTTGACAACATTGCCCGGGCAAAGTAACCAAAAAAGAAGCAGCAGTTTCACAATATGTTCTAAGAAGGTATTCATGGTTTGGCACTCTCTACACCTTTCACTTTCCTCGTTGATTTTTCTTGAAGTTGAAATGGTTGCATATATATAAGAGAAACTTCTTCTAGGTTTCTCCACCAACTAGTCCTTATTCAAGGGTGAAAAGCCTAGAGAACGTCAAAAAAAAATTATACATTGAAATCTCTTTGTCTAATTCAATTAATTTCTCTAGCTTTGGCGTTTAAATATCCATTTTCCTGGAGCAGATTTCGAGATCAATATTACAGGCAGGACGAATTTGTTGACATCATCTCTTACTTTACAACTAATAAAACTTATTCTCTCTCTCTCTCTCTCTCTCTCTCTCTCTCTCTCTCTCTCTCTCTCTCTCTCTCTCTCATATATATAAGACGAAATTGTGGACATTTTATCTTACCGCTGTGTTTCACGTAATCCTTCCTGTACTAAGGTAAAAAGTCCCGAAGGTTCATTTTGGCTTTTGGGAAGTTACTTTAGTCAATCTTACTAAGATGGATTTTCAGCATTAAAGAATGGATCAATCAAAATTTTGTGCCGATCTTTCCTTCATGGATGACATGCAATATGACATCGATTGTCCGTCAATTGATTTAAGGAATTTCGGCAATCAATATTACATGTTGGACGGCGAATCTGGAGACGTCATCTCTTACACCTATGCTTCCGTTGGATTCTAGTGATTAATCTTGTAAATAAAGCGGGGTGAACATCTCTGTTTTCATTCGCAAGTACTGACATACACATCGAGCGAGACAGATTTCGTGATGTCCTCCCTTATCATGATTGTTTCTTGTTATCCTTGTATTAGAGAAGAAACATCCGCTGGTTATTCCAATGTTGCCAACAAAGAATTCAATTTGTCTTTTATAACAAATTAAACTTTTAATATAGTTTTGGTTGCGCAATAGACGTGATGATATAATTAGCGCGATGTATTCTCAATTTAATTCTTAGGTTATCATGTTAGATACCTTCTTTCTCTCTTTTTATTATTGTTTAAGGTTCATATCAATTAATTAAGGTAAGGTTAATTTTTTTTTTTTTTTAAATCTAGTGAAGTTCTTACAATAATGTACTTAAGAGTTTGAACCGGTTGAATTTGTGACCTAGAATGCTCCCACAATTTCAAGAATGACAGAATCTCCAGATCCGAAGTCTCAAAAATGTAATGTCCTTGATTCATAAGCGTAGATGGAACTCTGCCGAGAAAATTAATGTGGGATAACGAAATTGCAACATTGTTTATTGAAGGTGAAATTCTGCCGATATCGGGGAATTTAACCCTAGAGAAAAAACTTCTTTGAAAATAACGGATTCGTAGGCGAAATTCAGGTGCCAATAAATGAATAGAAAACTTTCTTTTAAAACTATATTTATAAGGTAATGCTTACTAAGAAGCCGAAAAGTCTTTTCCTCTCTTTTATCTTGTCATTGTCTTCTCCAACCTTCAACCATGGGGAGGGTTTGAGCTAGTCTCACCCTCCCCTCCATCTGTTTTGATTTTCTTTGAGCTTTCTGTCTTTTTCTGTACTTTTTTCTTCTTTTTTTCTCTCCCGATTTAGATTTGGGAGTTGTGCTCTCCCCATTTAGTTCTAAATTTGAGAGTTTGAATTTTCCAATTCTAGATATAGATTTAGGAGTTCTTCTCTCCTGAATTAATTCTGGGAGTTTAATAATGTTTTTAGGGATTTGACACCCTCATGCTCTGTCTATGTACAAGTCATTTGTCTCTAGTTTCAGTGATAGAAAATTTGCTCTTCAGATTAGATCTTCTTTTTTTTTTTTTTTTTTTGTGACCCAGGGGAACCCCGCATAGCCGACAGCTGGGAGTAAACCCCTGGGGAGGCACGTAAGAAACCACCACCCACGCACCCCGGGTAAGTAGCCAAGTGTCTCCACCTGCCTCCCTGCAACTTGCGTCGCAGGGGCTTCGAACTCCAGCCTCCAGCGTGGAAGTCTTGGAGCCTACCAGCGGAGCCACCCTCGCGGGTGGTTTAGATCTATGTTTGTTCAACCTATTTTGATTGTCTCCATATGGCAATAGTGTAGAGAAAGCCAAACTTGGGCATCATTGCCACTTGGTAATGCCATAGTTACTGGAGAATGAATTTTCGGTGTGTACTCATTACTGACAATGATATAAGATCCAATGATTGGCCGCTAATTATTTTTCTTGATAGATTTCTTCTTTTGGAACGAGTGTGTGCTTAACTCTACGATCCTCCTTGTTTTCTAGTTTTGGCTTTATTTTGTAGTGGTTTGGCCTTTGCTCTACTTCAATTTACTTTACCATGAAGTTAATGTACTTCTTGTATACCTTTTTGAGCCATGAATATAATTTTTTCCAACCAAAAAAAAACAAGAAAAGTTAATGCTTCCTAAGTGAAGAATTAGTTAATTTTAGTTGGTGTTCATGGATCTTAACTCACTATTTATTATGATAGGCATTTTATAAATTTCGAACTTACGATAAAAAAGTTAAGTTACACAATTGTTTGTATTATTTTAGCTTTGTCCCTAAGGAAGAACTTTAACACTTTTATTAACCTAAGTAGGTACTTTCAAGTTTCTGTCCCGCCATTCTATGTATCTTTCTGTTTTTTCACATTTTGATTACGATACATTCTTTATATCATTCCAATTTAGTCACGTCTTTGAATAGACCTGAATTTTGAAAAATTTGTATTCAGGTAACATGTAAATGATCATGCTCAATGTTAATGGATTGCTTGTGCATCGTATGTGTCGTTGAAAAAAAAATGATTTCATTTACTGTGGATCCTTGTGCGAAGTTTGTTGATTCACAACGCTTTAACAACAAAATAATTTGACACAAAAGTGTGAATAATCGGCTTGAGCTTCACTTATTCAAATCTCTCTCTCTACATGCGATAGAGGTGACCAGCACGGCAACAGTATCCATCGACATTCGACCACCATGGTGGTCACCTGAAGCAGGGGTAGCGATGTCGACAACGGCTCAAAATAGAGTTTTCTTATATTCCCATGTATATATTTTAGTTTATTTAAGTACAATCATATCATCTGCCAGGCATTTTATTGTATTTCTCGCTATCAGCCCTCATATCAGATCAAATACTTAAATCACATCACACCAAATCCAGTTCACCTTTAAATACTGACAAACCAAATGCCGCATTTGATAGATGAACTTATAAATACAGGTAAAAGGGAAAATCAAAGCATGTCACTTATTTAAATAGTAGCTTATACATATAACAGGGGACTCGCCCATCATTCAACTTATTGCAATTCAGATTACTTAGCTTTATGGATGGTAGCTTATTTGAATGGATACATAGTGGAAAGAGTTTGATCTCGCACCGGGTTTCAAACTTGATCATTCCTGAAATGGATAATCTTCGATTCTCATTCTACAGGCTCCAAGTTGGACTTGAGCTCCAATGCTTGTGCCGCACAATACATAAATAGAGTCTCGAGCTTCCGCCAGGCAAGTGGTGCAGTCATCTGCCCCCATAGCTTCGTCGCAGTCTGCATGGCCATAGCAGGAACCATGTTGGTAGTAGTAATCGTTACCTTGGCTTGATGTAACTTCCGTTAATTGGTCTTGACAGCATATTTATCTTTGGCGTAGGGGTCCTGCTCGGAAGGGTACGTCCTTGCACTGCATATTTTGTACTTCAGTCCAATATCAGGAGTTTGACACTTGACAACATTGCACGAGCAAAGTAACCGAAGTAGAAGCAGCAGTTTCACGATATGTTGTGAGAAGGTATTCATGGTTTGGCACTCTCTAACACCTTCACTTTCCTGTTTGATTTTTCTTGAAGTGGTTGTGTTATATAAGAGAAACTTCATATAGGTTTCTCCACCTACTCGTCCTTACTCAAGGGTGAAAAGCCTAGAGAACGTCAAAACCAATTATTCATGAAAATATTTTTTCTTTAATTCAGTTAATCTCTCTAGCTTGGACGTTCGAATATCCATTTTCCTGGAGCAAATTTCGAGATCAATATTAAAGGCAGGACGAATTTGTTGACATCATCTCTTACAACTACTAATTAATCTTGCAAATAAAGTGGGATGAACATATCTATTTTTCTCTCACAAGTACTCAGATATACATTATGCAAGACATATTTCGTGACGTCATCCCTTACCATGATTGTTTCTTGTTATCCTTATATTAGAGAACAAGCATCCGTTAGTTATTCCCATACTAAAAGAATTAAATAATCACCACACACCAAGAATTCAATTTGTTTGTTACAACAAATTAAGCTTTTAAATAATTGGCTGCACACCAGTCGTGACGATATCATTTATGCAAGATTTTCTCAATTTAATTTTAAGGTTATCATTTTAAGATACTTTGTTTTTCTTCTTTTTATATTGTTTAAGGCTCAGATCAATTCATCAAGGTAAGGTTAACTTTTTAAATCTAGTTAAATTCTTCCAAAATTTGTGGTCGGGAATGCTCCCACAATTTCAAGGGACCCTTGAGCATTGACGGGTCGGGCTTGGACCACATAAATGGGCTCTGGGGCTTCCGTCGATTGAAATTTCAGTTGCTGGACCTGAAGTCTTGAAACTGTAATGTCCTTGGTTCGTAAGTTTAGATAGAACTCTGCACTATGCTGAGAAAATGAATTTGGGGTAACGAAATTGCAACATTGTTTATCAACGGTGGAATTCTGCTGATATTGGCGAATTCAATCGTCAAGAAAAGTTTCTTTGAAAATTGATGGATTCGCAAGCGAAATTCAGGTGTCAACGAAGGTGTAGTAAACATTCTTTTAACACTAAAGTTATAAGGTAATCCTTGCTAAGTAAAGAATTAGTTAACTTTAGTTGGTGTTCATGGATCTTAATTTACTATATATTATAAAAAAAAAAAAAAAAAAAACTTAAGAAAGAGAATTAAGTCACACAATTGCTGTGTTATTTCAGCTTTGCTATTGTCCCTAAAGTAAGAACTTCAACAGTTTTTTTTTTTTTTTTTTTTTTTTGTAAAAATATCTCGGTAGATACTTTTAAGTTTCCGTCGTGCCATTCATCTATGTATCTTTCTGCCCTTTCACATCTAGATTACAATAGATTCTCTATAACATCCCAATTTAGTCGGACGTCTCTGAACAGACACGGATTCTAACTCAGGTAAGGTGTTGATCACGCACACAAAGTTGATGGATTGCTCCTGCCCTCATATGTGTCATTGAAAATAATGATTTAGTTACCGTGGGTTCTTGTGCAAGGTTTGATGATTCACAACACTTCAACAATATGAAATTTTAATTTAAAAGCTGCTAAAACTTCGCTTATTCAAAAGACTGGAGCGTGCAATGGAGGTGACTGGCACGGCAACAGTCTTAGATGACATTCGACCACCATGGTGGTGGTCATCGTCGCCATCGGGATCACCTGGAGCAGGGGCAGCGATGTCAACGACAGCTCAAAATAAGGTTTCTATTTTTTTTTTAAATTATATATTTTAGTTTTATTTAAATACAATCATATCATCTATGAAGGTTTTTGTTGTATTACTCCATATCAGCCCTTATATCGAAACGTACATTTAGCGGAGGATTCTTCTTAAATCAAATCAAATCACATCAAATCCTACTCCGCTTAAAATGCCGACAAACCAAATGCTGCTGTTGATTGATGAACTTATAAATACGTACTAATCGCACATAAAAGAGAGAATTAAAGCAAGTCACTTCTTGAAATAGTAGCGTACGCAGATAATAGCGGACTCGCCCATTCTTCAAGTTGCTCTTCAGTTTACTTTATTTTTATGAACAGTAGCTTATTTGTATATATACATAGCAGAAAGAGTTTAATTTGGCACCAGGCATCAAACTTGATCATTTGGATAATCTTCATTTCTCATTCTGCAGGTTCCAAATTAAAGTGCTAGTATGAACACCTAGAGGGGGGTGAATAGGTATAAAAAACAGATTCTGCAAAATGCAGTAAAAACCTTTACTTTTAACCTGAGTCTGAATAACAACAGACTTTTAAAACTGAGTCTGAAGAGCAACGGGCTTTAAGCGAGATCAGACTTTAGCAGTTAAATAGAATTATGAACAAAATAAAGAGATTCAGGTTAGAGAATAAGAAGACAAAATTTATAATGATTCGGCTTAGATCAAGCCTAAGTCTACTTTCCCACGCTAACAACCTTCTTGGCTGGATTCCACTATGCAATCAACAAAAGATTACAACTTTGAGTACAAACACTTAGTAGTATATCACATTATCTCACTAAGTCACTCTTTTGATATTTCTCTCATGATCACAAACGTTTAAGCTCACAAGAGACAAGTGTATGATCGAAGGTCGCTCAGACTTTGGAATTATAAATTATATGCTCCGTCTCTTACTTGCTCATCGGTCCTTCATCTCCTTAAATACTCCTCCACTTCTAAACTAGCCGTTGGATAGTATCTTGAGGATCGTATTCCAATTTACCCATTGGATAGATCTGTATCTAGAAGATTTGGTAGCCATTGAGTGATAGAAATAGAATCCCAAATTGATTCTAATCGCCCATACAAACAAAATCTTGATTTCCATAAGTAGAGCTTCTTCATATAGAAAGTTATTGTCTTCAAGATCCAATTGTTAATTAATTAGATTGAGTCAATCAAATTAATCTTGATACAGAATCCAAACCAGATCCCTAGCTGTTATATGATTGGGGCTTATATTACGTTATGTCGAATCTGGATGTCAAATATGAGTGCAATAGACTTTACAATCTGAGTCTGAGTGCAATAGACTTTACAATTTGGGTTTGAATATAGTCTGAATAAGTTCATAGAGTCCGTCTTCTGGTTCAACTTCAGCATAGAGTCTGTCTTTTGGTTCTTCATTCATGTTCAGTCTGGAAGTCTTTAGACTTTGAAACGGAAGTTTGGAAATCTTCATAATATACGTTACGTTCAGTTTTCTGGCCGTCTTCAGACTTTGATAATATCATTTACATGTTCTATCATTTGCATAATCTATTACTTAACCATTAAACATGTTAGTAGCCTTTGATTTATTTTGTCATCTTCAAAACATCATAAGGGATTTCCCTAATAATCTCCCCATTTTTTATGATGACAAAACAATCTTTAAATATGCAGATTTGTAAACATACTTTTATAGATATTAATTTAAATCAAATGATATCAAAAGATAGCAAATAGATTGAGCATAACAATATATAGAAAAATAATCGTAGCTCAATAATATGCAATAAATAATATTAACCAATCAACACATATGCATATTCATATTCTCTCCCCCTTTTTGTCATAATCGAAAAGCGATAACAAAGAGTCACGTAGAGAATATAAAATGATAAATATATGTCTTGCACAATTTCCAAAAATCAGCTTTTATAAAGTAAATCGAATATTAAAGATATGCAATATAGCTCACTTCGATCATATATATCAGCAAATATCTAATAAAAATCATGGATGCGTTATAAAATTCATTTATCCTTTTTTGTCATAATAAAATGATAATATCAATAAGAGATTTGTTAATGACAAAAGATAATAAAAGATGCACTAACCGGATTTTTTAGAACTTGAATTCTGACACATTTACCTTCTCATTCTTTCCATAATAATCAATATTACGATCGACTCAAAAAGATTTTTCCATAATTGATCAAAGCTCCCCCTCAATTTGTTGCCTTTTTGAGATGATCATGATTTTTTTCCTTTCTCTTGGATTCACTTTCTCCCCCTATCATCATGACAATATTTTCGAATAGCACTAATTGTGGCTTGTACACGTTAAGCAGAATATTTTTCCATTATATCCTTCATAGCAACAATATCCACATTTTGAAATTCGAGACAAAAATTTATTTTCTTCAATCAAACTCTTTTTGAATTCAACCTGCATCAACTTAATAAAATTTTTGCACAAATAAGCTGTAATAATATCCACATAATATATAATGCCTTTTCTTCAAATAAATAAATTGAATAGCATATATAAAATTATCAATTATTAAAATTCAGAACTACTCAACCTTTTGTATGACACATAAGGGATTTCCTCAATAATTTGCAAAAACTTTGCATAAGGAAGGGAATTTTTTAGCCTCCGGAAGATAGTATAGAATCTTTATAATTTTCAGATCGAGCTTTCCAAAATCCATATGGAAAATTCTATTGCCACCTGCAAAATCTTGTATAATAGATAATAATCTTTGCAAAAATGTCATGTAATACCTTCATTTGATTTGCGGATCAAACTTGCTAGATATAATATATCTTCTAAGAATATAGCAAGAATATCCATGAATATGCAATAATATCTTTCGAGATCAAAGAGATTTCCTTGAGCATAAATCTCAGATATATATTATTGATGCATTTTGCAAAAGGAAAATAGATATTTCTCATGTGCCAAAATTGAAATGCCTTATATTTATGACAAAAGATATTTGCAATATAATAAACAATCATCCAAAATTATGATAAATGCACGTAGAAATTTATAAGGCGGGATGATAAAAAAATATTCTCTTACCTATGGTATATGTTTGCAATATACCACTAATTAAAAAAAAATTATCAATCTTCGCATGAGATTCTTTTCTTATTGCACCAAAATCTCCGTAGATTCGCAATCATTCTTGCCTTATTGAATTTCCTGCAATCAACTCATTTTCTTTTTGGTATCCATCAATTTGGATGTTTCCATTTCGTTAGAGTAAAATAGAAAATCTCTATAGATAAACAAATATTCTTTCTTAATTCACCATAACAAAGTATTCAAAGAAAAAATATTATGCACAATGATATTTTGAAAAATAAATTCTCACTTAGTCATAGTACGATAAAAACAGAGATAATAAAATCCTTGATATCTAAGAATATCTTGCATAATAAATTAATATCACATAAAACAGATTTTTCACTTTGCAAAATATGACAATTTGAGAGCATAAAATCAAATCAAATAAATTCAATTGTCTCTAAGCAAAATATCAAAAAATAATCACACGTATCAAATCAAATCTTAGCTTTACAAATCACAAAAACAAATCACACGATTCTTTCTTCAATGAAACAAAATATGATCATTATAAAATTTCAATCAACCAAGGATATATCGAATATCAAGTATAATAAGAAATTTTAAATTGTGTACTCAAACCAAATTGAGAATAAAAAAATATACATTCCTTACCAAACTTTCCTTCTTCTCTTCCTTTATTTATATCCTGGAAAAACAACTCACATTTTCTTAGGTACCCATTTTTTCTTGGGTCCACGAGAGTTAGTAGAATATGTTGTTTTTACCAAATCGATCTTAATAGGTCTCCAGACTTTAGGACATTCTTTTTCAAAGTGTTTCGAATCTACACAATTTGAACACTTGAGGGCATTTCCACCAACAGGTTTGACAAACATTTTTTGAAAATGATTTTTGTAAAATGCCTTTGGAGGTCTTTGTCTAAGTCTCTCCTTGACTTTAGGAAAATCAATTAGAGAATCTCTTTCCTTATTGAAGCCAAGTCCCGACTTGTTATAGTAAGGTACTTGTATGGAAAGAATATGCTCTAATGTTTTTGAACCATTTGAAAATTTTGTCGAAATATTTGAAAATTCTTTCTTTAAAGAATCATTTTCTTTGACAAATAAATCTCAATTTTCTTTTGTTTATAGAAAATCTTTTGCAAAATTTCAAAATTTTCTTTTGAAAAAGATCATGTTACCTAAGCCGAGAATTCTTCTTTTTAAGTTCGAAGATCCTTCTAAGAGAAGATTTGAGATTTAAGCAAAGCTCATTTATATACTTAAGAACTTTGATAGGAATTTTTGAATTACTTACCTCAATTTCCTCATCGGATTCTGAGTCTGTGTCTAAATCAGACTTTGATTCTAAGTTTGTGTCTGAGTCAGACTTTGATTCTAAGTCTGTGTCTGAGTCAGACTCAGATTCTGAATGTGCCATCAAGCATATATTTCCTTGCTCATCATCTTCTTTTATTGTTCTTTTTTGGCTATTCTACTTGTATTGTCTTCTTTCATCGAATTTCCTTCATTTTCTACTCAGCTTTTTGAATTTCTTGATCATAAAGTAAGTTCTTCGTCGTCCATGTCATTTTTTGAGTCTGTATCATCATAATCAGCGTTAGTTTTTAAAGCGATGGACTTTATACCTTTAGGATCTTCATCGTTGAGTTGTTCCACTTCATAGGATTGAAGAGTGCCAATCAATTCATCAACGGAGAGTGGCATAATCTTTTGAGTCTCCCGGATTGAGGTCTTAACATGGTTCCAATATTTTGAGAGATCTCGCAAGAGTTTGTTGACCTTCATTGGGGAGGAAATTGGCTGACCTTGATATGCTAAACCATTTACAATTTTTGTAAAACGGCCGAACATATCTCCAATCGACTCTCCTTGCTTCATCTTGAAGGATTCATATTTGCCAAGCAAGAAGTTTACTTTTGTCTCTTTTACACGATCGGTCCCTTCATATGTAACATGAAGTCTATCCCAAACTTCTTTTGCTGTTTCACATAAAGAGATTCTGTTATATTCAGTAGGAGACAATGCATAATATAAAGAATAAATGGCTTTCACATCAAGCGCTTCTCTTTTAGACATCTCCGTCCGAGACATAGGAGCATGGGGTTTGATTTCTTTGTCTTTGCCATTCTTATTTGATGTAGACGCAGCAGTGGGATTGATTCCTTTTTTCCACAACATCACATTGCAAGGGGTCTCTGCATCTTAGGAATGCTTTCATTTTGTTCTTCCATACTTTTTATTCATTTCCATCAAAATATGGTGGCCTGGTGTTGCTTTGCCCTTCCATAAGTCGTGATGCCAAGATACTAGCCATAAAAGATCTTTAGCTCAACAGTAAAAACACTTTTATAAACCAAGCACTTGGCTCTGATACCAATTGAAAGTGCTAGTATGAATAGCTAGAAGGGGGTGAATAGGTGTAAAAAATAGATTATGCAAAATGCAGTAAAAACCTTTACTTTTAACCTAAGTCTGAATAACAACAAACTTTTAAAACTGAGTCTGAAGAGCAACATGCTTTTGAGCGAGATCAGACTTTAGCAGTTAAATAGAACTACGAACAAAATAAAGAGATTCAATAAAGAGAATAAGAACACAAGATTTATAGTAGTTCGGCTTAGATCAAGCCTACGTCTACTCTCCCACGCTAACAACCTTCTTGGCTGGATTCCACTATGCAATTAACAAGAGATTACAACTTTGAGTGCAAACACTTAATAGTAGATCACACTATCTCACTAAATCACTCTTTTAGTATTTCTCTCACGATCACAAACGTTTAAGCTCACAAGAGACAAGTGTATGATCGAAGGTCACTTAGATGTTGGAATTATAAATTCTACGCTCCGTTTCTTACTTGCTCATCGGTTCTTCATCTCCTAAAATACTCCTCCATTTCTAAACTAGCCGTTGGACAGTATCTTGATAATCGTCTTCCAATCTACCCATTGGACAGATCTGTATCTAGAAGATTTGGTAGCCGTTGAGTGATAGAAGTAGAATCCCAAATTGATTATGATCGCAAATACAAACAGAATCTTGGTTTCTATAAATAGAGCTTCTTCGTATAGAAAGTTCTTGTCTTCAAGATCTAACCGTCAATCAATTAGATTGAGTCAATCAAATTAATCTTGATGTAGAATCCAAATCAGATCCCTAGCCGTTATATGATTAGGGCTTGTATTACGTTCTGTCGAATCTGGATGTAAAGTCTGAGTGCAATCAACTTTACAATCTGAGTCTGAGTGCAATAGACTTTACAATCTGGGTCTGAACATAGTCTAAATAAGTTCATAAAGTCCGTCTTCTGGTTCAGCTTCAGCATATAGCCTGTCTTCTGGTTCTTCATTCACGTTCAGTCTAGAATTTGTCAGAGTTGGTAGACTTCTGATGTAGAACAGACTTTGACACTAAAGTCTGGCAGTCTTCAGACTTTGACATAGAAGTTTGGAAATCTTCATAATATATGTTACGTTCAGTCTTCTGGTTGTCTTCAAACTTTGACAATATCATTTACATGTTCTATCATCTGTATGATCTATTACTTAACCATTAAACATGTTAATAGTCTTTGATTTATTTTGTCATCTTCAAAATATCATAAGAGATTTCCCTAACACCAACCTGGACTTGAGCTCCACGGCTTTGGGCCTCTGGCCACAGTCTTCATTGATGAGACCTCGATATGCATCTAGGCAACTGAAGCGGTTGTCTCTTGACAAAGTTCTGTCGCATACTACATGGCCATAGCAGGAACCATTTTGGTAGTAGTAATTGTAACCTTGGATTGGTGTTACTCTGATCAATTGGTCCATGACAACACCTCTATCTTGGGCGAAGGGGTCCCCAGAAGGGTATGTCCTTACATTGCATATTTCGGACACCATTGTAAATATAGGAATTCCACACTTGACAACATTGCACGAACAAAGTAACCAAAATAGAAGCAGCAGTTTCACAATATGTTGTAAGAAGGAATTCATGGTTCGGCACTCTCTACACCTCTCAACTTTCCTCCTCGATTTTTCTTGAAGTTGAAGTGATTGTGTATACATAAGAGAAACTTCTTATTGCTTTCTCCAACTCGTCCTTACTCATGGGGAAAAAAGCCTAGAGAACGTCAAAAGAAATTATTCACTAAAGTCTTTTTCTCTTATCAATTAATTTATCTAGCTTGGACGTTTGAATATCCACTTCCCTGGAGTAAATTTCTAGATCAATAATAAAGGCAGGACAAATTTGTTGACATCATCTCTTAGAACTATTAGAAGCGGATTTATAATCTCTCTCTCTCTCTCTCTCTCTCTCTCTCTCTCTCTCTCATGCAAGACATTCTATCTGACCGCTGTGTTTTGCGTGATCCTTCTCGTACTAAAGTGAAATGTCATTTCTGTTTAATTACCAAAGGCTGGACGAATTTGCTGACATCATCTTTTGTTAATTTCTCCAGCTTGGATGTTTAGCATTCATTCCCTGGAGCAAATTTCAAAGTCAATGTTAGTGGCAGGACAGATTTGCTGACATCATCTCTAATCGATATCTATAGCTCGGACTATTTTTCTTTTTTTTCAGAAGAAAATTGTATTTATTATTGAAAACGATTCATGAAAAGCATATGAACTTTTATGCTAAAACAAATCAAAGCAGACCAAAGGTCAGAATACTACAAAATAAAGCAAAATCCAGAAAACAATGATGATCAACATAGCACTAGCACCATTAATCATACACTTGTTTCATAAAAATGAATTTGTCAAGCAAAATAAATGACAGGCCAATCATTGGATCTCATATCTTGTCAGTGATGAGTATATGTCAGAAATTTATTCTCCAATAACTACGATATAGCCAGTTGGCAATATGTGCCTAGGTTGGGCTTCCTCTTTACACCATCACCATATATAAATGACCAAAATAAGTTAATTAAACGTAGATCTAATTTTTTGAAAAAAAAATCTTCGTAGTTCAGCAAGATGTCAGAGCTCCTATGGTCATCATTGAAACTAGAGGTGCAAGACCTGTACATGGAGAAGACACGAGAGTATCGAATTCCCAAAAACATTATTAAACTCTCAGAATTTAAAGCAAGAAGAAATCCTAGATCTAAAACTAAATTAGAAGAGATTACACTGTCAAATCTAGAATTAAACTAGGAGAAGAGAGCTCTTAGATCTAGATCAGAAGAGAAGTGTCACGACCCAAACCCCGGACACATGCACATCCATCAATGGTCGATTTTAAATTTGCAACATCCCAAGAACTGTTGCCAACCCATTCATTATTTTGCACATGCAGAAATGTAAAACAATCTCCATACAATAAAGCAGTGGGATAGAAACTTAGGATAATATTTTTTTTTTTACAAGCTACACCTACAATACCGTAGTACTTATGCATATAGACCAATTTAACACCCCAAGATCTGATACAAAAAGGGTGAAGCTGTTCAATTTCCCACGAGCTAAGCTTCTATTTACAAGACTGGGTGTACTACTACACTACCATACTTCTCGATCTCTCTGGGGTGAGCCGTCACCCTGCATCTAGTCTTGACAGATGACCCGTCATCGCTTGGAAGGAGATAACGAGAGTCATACTCTTCCTTTCTTGCAACCGACTGTACACGACCTGGCCTTCTTCCATCTAGGGACCTGAAAAATTTTAGCCCACAACGGAGTGAGATCACATCTCAGCGAGTTAATCCCCTAAATCCCGAGTAGGAGAAGGGTACCCTTACATACAATCTAGTCACGTTTCTTACCACTCTTTTATTGCCAGCAAGTTCCTGCATATTAGTGTCAGTCAAAACACACCTAATAGTATCGGGTTCACATATCATAGGAATACTTTAACATGAGCATATGCAAGGACATGAATATCAATGTAAACATACATGCCACAATCAATGCAACAGATAATAGTCTTCCGGCATAACCGGGCATCGCCTCGCACCGTCGAGCGTGGCAACGTCTACCTCTAGATGGCATTCCGATTAGGAGCATCGGTCCAGCATCCACTGCGACCGGCATCCGTTGACTTGAGGCATTCCCGAAGGAGTATCATCCAGCCCCAAAGGCTCGTGACGAACTCTCATGTCGTGTATGCATTCACTAAATGCCACAATTCAACGCTCAATTGCACGTTTCATTCACAACATCAATTAAATAATTTTACAACAAGAAACATCCCAAAGCAGTTTTAAACTTCCACTAACCAGAATTAATAGAAACTGTCCAATTACGCATTTTCGGGTTCAAGATCAGAAGCCAACTCATATGAGTTCAAAAAATTCTAAAAATTAAACATGTGCTAAAGGATATGTAAACAAACATTTTTCATGAAGACACTAAAGCCCAGATTTCTCTAGATTCGGCCCAGTAATTCACGCAATCCAGCACTAAAATCGGGTCCATTTCCAGCGGTTCTATTTTCCGAAATCAGCTTGGTTTGGGGTCCGAAAAAGGTCCGCTTGATTAGAAATTTGAGTATGTTAAATTAAAATACATAAAAAAAACAACTTTTATGAAGGCATCGTTAGAAGATTCGAACTCTAAATGTTGGTAAAGGCCCGTAGAATCCTTACCGGTCAAAATTTTCAGTACAATCTAACTTTTTGTTTAAAGCAAACGAAGCTAAAATCGTCTTCTTTTTAATTTCTAAAAATCATGAAAATATTATATGTCATACTTGAAGATGTGTAAAACATTTCTTCAGAATGAAATTTCTTCAAAATCATAACACACATCAGTCTACAAAAATAGCAAATCGCGCACGTCCAGAAAACAGTTTTAAGAAACAGCCCCTGTCTTTGGCCGAATCATCCTCTACGGTTCTTATCTTGTCCTTTAAACCACAACTAAGCCTCTCTATGGCTAATCTAACATTTCTAACTAACACCCATCCATATGTAATATCATCTACATCTTTATTACTTGTATAAATTTCTAAATAGAGGTACACAACCCCTAATCCAGTTTTAGAAGACAACTCATCTATTTAAAACTAAAGGCGGCTCTCATTGATGGCTGTAAAGCAACATAGAGACAAGCCTTGGGTCTCTCAGTAATGGTGTTGAGCCGAAACAGCAGAGGGGTGTGCTGCAGTGCGATGGCAATAGCAACACACAGACTTACAAACTTTTCGGTAGAGAGAACCAAACGTGAAGTTTGGTCGGCTGTGATGATCTCCTGCTGGTGAGGGGTTTTTTTCCTCACTTAGACTCCAAGACCAAGAGATAAAACAAAAAAAAAAAACATGAAAGGCAGCCCGGTCGAGCTCCTAATGGTATGCCGGTTTGCTATGCCAAAAACCTGAACTCCTCTAATTCGGTTTACTTGCTGATCGATTCAGCCAAAAACCAGAGGAAAAGAAGCAAAACAGAGGTGCTCGAACACTTAAAGGGGAAAGCAACAGCAACTTTCACAGTCAAGGAAAGAAGAATAAAAAAAAAAAAAGAAAGGACAAAGAAGGGGGAAGTAGCCAACGCTTGCTGCAGCTATTATGCTTCACGAGCAAATAGGAGGGAAAAGAAATGAGGAAAATACTAGGAAGGTTCCCTTTACACTTTCCCCAAGGCCAAGGGGTCATTTTTCCATAGAAATTTTCCCATCCATCACCATCAAGTGTCCCACTACTTTACACAATTCTATCTCCTCCAAATGAGATTCAAATTGAGGTGAAATTCTAAGCCTTAGGCCTTCCTACGAAATTACTTCATTTCTAGAAGCCTTTCCTCTTTTCATTTTACCATCTTACCACTTTAGTTAATAGGGTCAAGTCCCCATTCAAGTTCTTATAGCTCCTTTCCAAATGTCCCACATTAAAGGTCCAAAACCTATTTAAAATGTGGCATTTTCCTTATTCTTTTAATTTGCTACTCTTGCCCCTTTTCCGCTAATAATTCATGTCGTCCATAAACTTTGAAAAGATGCAACAACATTCCCCGGGATTTATTGTGACACGTGAAAGTTCTCAATTTCTGAAATCGGCATCATTTCCTCGGTTAATTTCAATTAAATGTGATTTTAGTGCAATCTAAACTATCGGTTAGTTTTTGGGAATTTTCGATGATGACCCGTGGTCGATTATTCCCGAGTCACAATGTACATCTTCAACGCATTGGTGACTTTTGGTTGTCGTGAAAAATCTTGAGGTTTCATTTACAAGCACAAGGTACCAAAACGACACAAAAATCGGTTTAGTGCCGATCGATGCGAATTTTGTAATTAGGTGGAATCACCCATACCTAATTATATATCTCATTCGAATCGACTTATTTCCGGTCTCTGATAGATTTTCGATTGTGCCAAAATGATCCTTGTAGACTAACACGGTCGAGCAATCGATTCCTAGTCAAATTCTCAAGTCTGTTGCATCAAAATCCTTTAATAACTTTCCCGACTAATCTAGTTATCTCATGAGTGATCAGCTCAGAGAATAGCACTATAGGCACGTCAATGAAAAGCCCGATTTATTTAATTGAAAACAGAAATAGAAAATCAAACTATCACAAGAAGAAAAAGGAAGGAAAAAATAAGAAAACTCAAATAAAATCAACAACAGATGGAGAGGAGAGTGAGACTAGTTCATATGCTCCCACCATGAAGGTTGAAGAATACAATGGAGTGAGAAGAGAGAGAAAGAGAAAAAGACTTTTCAGTTGTGGCTCCTTAGTCCAGCTTGGACGTTTAATAGTCATTGCCCGAAGCAAATTTCAAAATCAATGTTAATGGCGGGACAAATTTGTTGACACCATCTATTATTACCATGTTTTCGGTGATTCCTTGCACAATAGAGAAGCGGATTTACACTCCCTCTTTCTCCGACATATGCAACAAAAATTTGTCGGAGTTCTATCTTACCACTATGTTTTGCTTAATGCTTCTCTGTACTATAGTGAAATGACATGCCTGTTATTTACCAAAGGATCATAGGTATGGAGGGGATTTATTGTTCTTAAACAACTCTTTCATTAGAATCAAGCAAGCTTTGACCATTTAACCCTATCATAGCTAGGGTAACAAGTGATTTGGTTGGTAGAATGAACAATTTGCCTCTGATTCAATAAAAAACAGATATATCTTTTTCTCCATCTCTTATCCGAAGAAAATATGTGTTCAGCAAATCCCTTAATAATGTTTTGAAGATGAAAAAATAATCAAAGGATACTATTATTTGTATTTGAATATGTAGATTAACTTCTATATACACAAGCAATTATGTAAATGGTATCGTAATGGGACGTCTTAAATCATAAAAGAACCCGCTTCCATAGAAGTAGAACGAGCTATTGAATAAGAAATGTGTAAATCTATAATGACTTTTGTCAAAATATGAACAAGTTGTAGCGATGTTTAACTCAAGTAGAGTCATCGTTCTGATTAAAGCGCCTTTTTTTTTTAATCCTTTTTGGCAATCAATGTTGCATGTAGGACGACAAATCTGATGACGTTATCTTTTAACCCTATGTTTTGTTTACTAATTGATATTGTGAATAAAGTGGGATGAATATATTTGTTTTCACAGGCAAGTACTCACGTATACATCATGCAAGACAAATTTGCGTGACGTCCTCCCTTACCATGATTGTTTCTTGTTGTCCTTGTATTAGAGAAGAAGCATCCATTAGTTATTCTCATACAAAAAAACTCGATAATTGCTGCAAAGAAAGAATTCAATTTGTCTATCATAACAGATTCAGTTTTTAAAGTGATTGGTTGCACACTGGATATGATGGTATCATTTGGATGAGGTTTTCTCGATTTAATTGTTAGGTTATCATGTTAAGATACTTTGCTTTTCTTCTTTTTATATCATTGAAATTTATCCGGGAATGCTCCGACAATTTCGAGAATGACGGAATCACCCCAGAGAGGGGGCGCCCAAGGGACCCTTGCGCCGTGGTGGGCCGGGCTTGGACCGCCTTAGTGGGCTGCGGGGCTTTCGTCCGTTTTTCCTATTGATGTCACTACGCAATAAACAATGTTTAGCATCGCGCTTAAGCCTTAAACTTGAGTAGCTTGTTTTGCGCAGCTTCACAGCAAGAATGAAAATGACAAGCACATAAAGATCTTTCTAAATCATGCCTCTGTTTGGTCTCTGGTAATGCCAAAATTTGTGTTTTTACTTTCGCTGAAGAATGCAACTGGTAAACCAAACTGCCACATGACAATTACAAGAGGGTGGACGCCAAAAGGAATCACGAGTTCTAGGAAAACTCCCAAAGTGTCCAGTCAAAAAACCCATTTATGTATGTCCACGGAGTACAGCAATAGGGAGTTTGAGGCACAAGGTCCTTTTAGTCAGTTCATTGTGTGGGTAATTTGCACTGATATTAGCTGGTGTCATGGGAGTCAAACTTATGCCTTTTCAATACAACTGTTAAGTGTTGAGGTATCAGTCTTATCTTCATGCGCATGTTAATACTTGTCATTGCACTAGTATATTGACAGCACACTTCAGCAGCTAGCCCCATGGTGCATGTAAGGGCTAGGAGCCAGAGAGAGAGAAAGAGAGAGAGCGAGCGAGCGAGAGAGAGAGAGAGAGAGAGAGAGAGAGAGAGAGAGAGAGAGAGAGAGTCTACAAGAGAATGATCTTTTATTACTCAGTTCTTTATTGGGAAGAAATTTTTAATGGAAGCTATAATGTATGGAGAATATGGGGCAATCTCTGTCTTGCAGGTGTATCCATTTAGTTGTTGTCATACCAAAATTGCGCTTGAAGGTAGTCAACAACCTTCTTATCCACTTGGAAGGCCTTGGTGAGAACATCAGCCGAAATGGGTGGCTTTGATCCGAACACGGCATTAGCAATGGTAATCAGTCCTGGGTTCTGGCTGCTCAGAGCAGCAAAGGCCAATGCAGGAGTCTTTCCAATGTTCAGCTGGAAGTGGATGAGACCAATTGGGAACACAAACACATCCCCTTTGTACAACACTTTGGTGAAAAAGGTGTTGTTTAATTGGTTGGACGTGACGAAGCCGACAAGCAGTGTGCCCTCAGTAACAACCAGAATCTCGGTCCCACGAGGGTGAGTGTGGGGAGGATTCAGGCCACCCGGAGCGAAGTCAATACGAGCCATGGAAATGCCCAAAGTGTTGAGTCCTGCAAATTGGTCTACGAAAGCAGGTGTGACTTTTGATCCGAGCGGGTTCGCAGTATTACCAGGATATCTAAACCCCTTAAAGAGGAAATCATCTGCTGTAACTTGTTTTGGGTCCTTGCAAAACTTTCCGTTCACAAATACTGCATGAGAAACAGAAAATTCATGTTATTAGGCTTATCTAAGCAGAAACACCCTTCGCATAAATACTTGTAGCATCATTAAACAAAAAGAAAGATACGAATAATGCTTGAGTAGAGCTCTAACCTTTTGGGTCATTGATGGCCACACAGAAGTCCTGGAGAGGACTCGGGTCATAGGCAAAAGTGGTGGCAGTTGCTAGAGCCAAGATGAGAAGGCTAATTGGAAGAAACTTCATTGTGGTGGACAGGGTAGTCTCTGGTCAGGGCTTTGATATCTACCTCTTCTTTTGTTTGCTTGAGATGAGAGTACATGTTTTGCATGAAGATATGACCCCTTTTTATAGATGATGGTGGTGGTGGTGGTGTTGACCCTGTATTTGATGTTCCGTAATAGGCAACGCTTCCCAGATCTATAACTATACCAAGTCTCCTATGTGGTAGTTAATTTCTTATTCCAAGATACGAATTATTCCACAACTGCTCCAACAGAATGCCCCTTTCTTTGACCCATCCTCTTTCCCTGATAAGAAAAGGCATGATATCTCATTTGGAAGTTGACTTCTTCAATAATATGTAAATCTTCGGTTTTCTTTACTGTTTTGATGTCCTACGCATATTCAAGTTCAGCTGGATGGAGCGAGGGCCAATTATTCTCTTGATCGCTTCGTATGACCAAATCAATCTGCCAATTGAAAATGATGGAAGAACAATGTTTTCGCTTGCATCTCCATCCCTTACCATGAAAACACTTGCCAAGTTGCCGATTAAATTCCTATAGATATTGTGTTTACTTTCTTATACAAAGTATGCAAGGTTTTCACACCATCTAGTTGATGCGTACTTCCGTGATAAGATTTATAATCAGAATCTCTTTGATCACAATCATTAGATTGGAGAGGTAAAATGCATGGTTTGACTCATTTTCAAATTTGTTGCCGTGAACGTGTTGTAAACCGATATTTTACAAACTCATATGATTCATCCATCTCTAAATGCTAAATTTTACACCTTATTATAAGGACAACTGGCCTCCACCAAAAGTACAACTTGACAAACTCTTCATTATTCAAACTATTATCGATACAACTCCCCAAGAAGGTTACCAAGAATATCATCAGGTACATAATTTTTCAATGGTCGTCCTAAAGATGGGTTTTTCGAAAACATCCAACAAATGAGGCTAATCCATGGAGATCATGAGAAAAATAAATTGTTCGCTTTATTTCGTTTGATAGCCTAGAGTACAGTGATTCTCCCTCCAATATAATCACAGCAATCAAACAGGGGTAATGAGAATGTAAAATTTAAAATCTGAGAATGTAAAATGACGAAAAGTAAAGTGGGAATGCTTCATCGAATGACTAATTCTCAATAAGACCGGGTTTAGAAACAAGAGGTGGTTGAAGTTAGAGAATTGTTCACCAATCACACGGAAGAATAAACAATTGTTATAGACTTAGCACTGTTCCTTGCTTCAGCTGCTTCCTGCAGGCCTGTTGACTGGGACTAAGTCAAATGACTAAATACTATAAATAGATAAGCAGCGTTTCACAACAATCCTCAACAGAACAGAATTTCCGAGACAGACTAATCGAAGCTCGGAAAATATTCCATGATGAAGTTCCTTCTAACATTTGTCCTCTTGGCTTTGGCATCATCCCATGCCTTTGCCTCCGACCCAAGTCCTCTTTAGGACTTCTGTGTAGCCATCAACGACAGCAACTCGGCGGTGCTTGTGAATGGAAAGTTCTGCAAGGATCCAAAGCTTGCCGTAGCAGATGATTTCTCCTTCACAAAGTTCAGATATCCTGGGAACACATCGAATCCGCTCGGATCCAAAGTAATGACTGCCTTTGTCGACCAATTCCCAGGACTCAACACTCTTGGCATCGCCATGGCCCGCCTTGACTTTGCTCCGTATGGTCTAAACCCTCCCCACATCCATCCTCGTGGCACCGAAATGCTAGTGGTCGTGGAGGGTACGCTCTACGTCGGTTTTGTCACATCCAACCAATTGAACAATACTCTCTTCACCAAAGTCTTGACCAAAGGAGATGTTTTCGTGTTTCCACAAGGCCTCATTCATTTCCAGCTGAATATTGGCCAAGCTAATGCACTGGCCTTTGCTTTCTTGAGCAGCCAGAATCCGGGTCTCATAACCATAGCAAATTCAGTTTTTGGATCGAAGCCACTGATCAATGTTGATGTCCTTACAAAGGCTTTCCAAGTGGACAACAAACTGATCAATTATTTGCAAACACAGAACTGGTTTGACAACCATTAGGCAGATGCTCACAAGAGTTGTTGTGTTTGTTCATTACATTACAAAGAAGAATTCTTTCCAATAACGTGCTGACTTTTGGGTACTAGTACAATTGTTTGTTATCTGATATTTGATAAGGTTCCACTGTTTGTTATATATATATATATATATATATATATATATATATATCTCGTAAATATTTAGAGGGCTCAGATAAAAACTGATTCAAGGTCTCTTTCCATCTTGCTCGCTCCAGGTCTTTGTTTTTCCAAACGAGACATATTACTTGATCACTCCAAACCAATCTCAAATATCAGCTTGTGAATAATTTTGCCTTCATAGCATTGTTTAAGTCACGCAACTTCATGATTCTAATGTAGAGCTGCGTCTTATGTAATTTTCTTCCTCACTTTAGGTTTGTTTATTTTCCGTAAGGATTAATATAACGACCCGGGCCCCACTGTGCGTCTTATGTAATTTTCTTCTCGGGCTCCACCGTGCGTCTTGTGTAATTTCCTTCCTCACTTCCTCACTTTGGGTTTGTTTATTTTCCGTAAGGATTAATGTAACGACCCGGGAACCACAAGCCTTATAAACTAGCCCGGACTCCTCCCTAAGCAATGTAGGACTAGAGAGGACCCCTTCTCCTTCCTTGGGCTGGGACACTCTCCACCCCTTAAGAGCACATCACCATATATTGTCCGCTTTGGCCACTGTTCTCATGGCTTTAAAACGCATCACCCAAGTTAAAAGGACCCCAATCCTTATAAACTAGCCCATGATTCCCTCCCTAAGCAATGTGGGATTAGAGAGGACTCCTTCCCTTTCCTTGGGCTGTCACAATTAAGAGTTTGTTTAAGACTAACCTTGGAATAGGGCCACCAAACATTAGTTCTCTTTATTCCATTCATGCCCATAAGATGTTACAATGACCATGAGTGGTATATCTTGAGGATCTTCATTTATTTATCCAAATAATTCCAATGCAGTAAAGAAATGTTTCACATTGTCCATAGATAGCAGTTTCCCTATTTCACTCGACTTCAACGCAAGAAGAGATGACATGCGCGCAGAGTTCCTTCGAGAGGCAAAGAGAGTCTATATAGGATGCCAAAAAGAATAATGAATTAGCCAGTGTCATGAAATTAAATATATACTTGTTCCCTGTAACATTTAAATGCTAAGAATAGTGTTATTAAAGTTTTTCTGATGTAATATTCTAGCTTGGCCAAACTTCATAGTTTATTTTACGTGTTATTGCACGGGTATATTCAGCAAAATCACTCGAGCAGCTTGCCAAGGTTTGCATGTGGTAACGGTAAGGCAGAACATGGAAACCTTTAAAGCCAACATTGCATGGGGGGGTGGGCGCGTGCGAGAGAGAGAGAGATTCTTATGAAGAATGATCATTTATGTCACACCCCAAAACCACAAAGAATGGGAATGACACGGCCGTCCTTCTTTACACAAGACGCAGCCTCAAACACAACCAACAAACTGATATTAACTTATATATATATCTCAAACCATATATATATATATATATATATATATATATATATATATATATATATCGATGAACCAACAAATTGGTTGCAACATCGAGTTTCTATAATCCACCAAAAGAAAAAAAGAGACATACCTTTAAAACTCAGGCATCCAACTACTAGTAAGTATTATTTGCACCACTTCCTTGAACCATACCAAAAACAAAATAGAACTCCCCAAAAGTTCCCACCGACTACGCACTCGCTCTATTCGCCGCTAGCTGAGGAACTGAAAAGATTAAAGGAGGAATGGGATGAGCAACCACAGCTCGGTGAGTAGTACATATCTTCTAAGCAGAATCGAACAACCACTATGCATGTATACAAAGCAATACCAAATTTCATAACACCAATTCAATATATAAAATACATATCGAATCATATAAAAGTTATTTCTTATCATCAAAAATTTATACTAATATGGAAAACTCATTTGAATCGCCATCAAAAGTCAAGTATCAATGGTCGAATCCATTGAATAATCTCCATCAAAAAACACATATCAATGGTCTATCCATTGATAAATCTTTTGCTCAATAACTAACCATGGTCACGACACAACGCCCTGTGACAAGGCGACCAAGATTCCCCCCTTGGCAAGGTCTCCACCTACAAAGCCGGTGGCTAGGCCCAGAAGGATATCCTAAACCTGGTATGCATACCCCAAAAATCTCTCACTGGGTTCACAGTCATATTGAGCATAAATAACCATTCTCAAATACCAGAAATCCAATCAGAAATCAATATCTTAAACCAAACAAATAACATTTTGCAACATAGCCCATCATCCATTTCATATCCGTTTCTCAAATCATCATAAACCTTTTAATAAATCAGTCGCAAAGCAATTTCATATATGTTTCTCCACAAACCTTGTATAACGTGCTTTTCAAATATTCACAATCAACCAAAGGGTAGCAATTGCTCGATCTGACTTTTATGCAATAAAAATGCTCTTCTTGATTCAATATATATACATACATACTTCAAGACATGATTTTATAAAACCAAAGAAGATATAGTACCACTCACCTCGTCGTCGACGACCAAACGACGAACGATACTCGTATCGTCGAATTCAAGGTCCTATCAAATAACCGAGAAAATGTTAAAATCTAATAAAACACTGTCTCTACTTGAAACAACTAAATTACGCCTTAACTCTAACAAAAGGACTTCTACGCGCTAACAAATCGCATAACCAAAGCGATTGTTCAAGCCATTCGCAACACGAAATTTAAGTGCAAAACTTGATTGCGCCTTAACTTTCTCTTCGAACTCCGATCCAAACGTACTTATATTCAATAGAGAGCCCTTGAAACATATCACAAGAATCCCGACTTGGCCATCCCAAAATCAAGCTGAAAAATGACAAAATACGGGCCCAAAGCTGCTGGACGCGTACTGTTCACTGCGCGCAGGAAACTTTGAAATTTTGTTTCGACAAACCATAAGCTCAAATCACAATCCGTAAAATCCCACGGCTCCACAACACCCTAAATTACCATTCTTGCAAAAATACACGGCTCAACGACTCCAAAATTAGACTTCGCCGCTCAGTTTTCCAAAAATTTCGAATTTAAGTCCTAAATCCAAAAATTACTTCAATCGGACGAACGAGGGCTTGATCTCTTACCGGGTGCTGTGTTATGGAGTCGAGTCAGCTTGGCGAGGCATCCGAGACGTGCACGTGCCAAGATTCCTTTCCTTTCTTCCCTTTCTCTTCTTCTTCTTCTTTTCTTTCTTTTCTTTTTTGGTTGAGGGAACTCTCAGCTTCTATTTAGCCGAGCCCTCTCCCTCTCCTTTTTGCTTTGCTGACTTTTCAATTTCTTTTTCAGTTTCTTCTTTTGGGGCCCACTAACATAATATTACATTATTGCATAATATTACAATTTATGACTCAAAACGTTCACGATCAGTTACAATAAGAAGAATTCTTTTATTGGGAACCAATTATCAATCTCAGCAATCATGTATGGAGAATACAGGGGTAGTTCGACATCTTGGAGTTCAATGCGTCAACCTAATTGTTGTCATACCAAAACTGCGCCTGAAGGTAGTCAACAACCTTCTTATCCACTTGGAAGGCCTTGGTGAGAACATCAGCCAAAATGGATGGCTTTGATCCAAACACTGAATTAGCAATGGTAATCACTCCTGGGTTCTGGCTGCTCAGAGCAGCAAAGGCCAGCGCAGGGGTCTTTCCAATGTTCAGCTGGAAGTGGATGAGACCGATTGGGAACACAAAGACATCCCCTTTGTACAACACTTTGGTGAAGAAGGTGTTGTTTAATTGGTTGGATGTGACGAAGCCGACAAGCAGTGTGCCCTCAGCGACAACCAGAATCTCAGTCCCACGAGGGTGAGTGTGGGGAGGATTCAGGCCACCCGGAGCGAAGTCAATACGAGCCATGGAAATGCCCAAAGTGTTAAGTCCTGGAAGTTGGTCGACGAAAGCAGGTGTGACTTTCGATCCGAGCGGGTTCACAGTATTCCCAGGATATCTGAACCCCTTAAAGAGGAAATCATCTGCTGTAACTTGTTTTGGGTCCTTGCAAAACTTTCCGTTCACAAATACTGCATAAGAAACAGAATTCATGTTAATAGGCTTATCTAAGCAGAAACTCCTTTCACGGAAATACTTATAGGATCATTACACAGAACAGAAAAATATGAATAATGCGTCGGTGAGCTCCAACCTTTTGGGTCATTGATGGCCACACAGAAGTCCTGAAGAGGACTCGGGTCATATGCAAAACTGGTGGCAGTTGCTAGAGCCAAGATGAGAAGGCTAATTGGAAGAAACTTCATTGTGGTGGAGAGGGGAGTCTCTGGTCAGGGCTTTGATATCTACCTCCTCTCTTGTTTGCTTGAGATGAGAGTACATGTTTTGCATGGACACATGACCCCCTTTTATAGATGACGGTGTTGTTGACCCAGTATGTGATTTTCCATGACAAGCAACACTTCCCAGATCTACAGCTATACCAAGTCTGCTATACGGTAGTTAATTTCTTATTCTGAGAGATGAATTGTTCCACAACTGCCGCAACAAAATGCCCCTTTCTTTGACCTATCCTCTTTCCCTATTAAGAAAAAGCATGATATCTGATATGGAAGTGGACTTCTTCAATAATATGTAAATCTTCGGTTTCCTACTGCTTTACTGTTTTGACGTCCTATGCGGATTCAGCTGGATGGAGCGAGGGCCAATTCTTCTGGAGGTGCTTCGTATGATCATACCAAACTGTCAATTGAAAATGATGTAGGTACAGTGTTTTCACATGCATCTCCATCCTTCACCACGAAACACTTGCCAAGCTGCCGATTTACTTCCTAGAGACATTATTTTTACTTTGTCATATAAAACATGCAGGTTTTCACACCATCTGGATGATATAAGATTAATAATCAAAATCTGTTTGAATTGCATCGGAGAGGTAAAATGAATGGTTTGACTCGTTTTTAAATTTGCTGCTGTGAACATATTGTAGACCTATATTTCACAATACTCAGATGGTCCATCCATATCTACATGCCAAATTTTACACCTTATCATTGGGACAACTGGCTTCCACCAAAAGTATGACCCGACAAACTTTTCACTATTCAAGCTACTATCGATATGATTCCCCAAGAAGATTATCGAGAATATCATCAAGTATATAACTTTTCAATAGTAGTCCTGAAGATCGATTTTTCCATAACATCCAACAAATAAGGCTAATCCTTGGAGATCATGTGAAAAATAAATTGTTCTCTTTATGTTGTTAGATAGCCTAGAGTACAGACCGATTCTCCCTCCAATATAATCACAGTAATCAAATGGGGCAGTGAGAATGTAAAATTTGAACATGGCATCTAAAGTTAAAAATCTGAGAATGTAAAAAGACGAGAAGTAAAGAAGGAATGCTTCATCGAATGACTAATTCTCAATTAGAACGGGTTTAGAAACAAGAGGGGATTGAAGTTGTGGAATGGTTCACCAATCACACGGAAGAATAAATAAATGTTATAGACTTAGCACTGTTCCTTGCTTCAGCTGCTTCCTGCAGGCCTGTTGACTGGGACTAAGTCAAATGACAAACTACTATAAATAGATGAGCCGCGTTTCACAACAATCCTCAACAGAACAGAATTTCCGAGACAGACTAATCGAAGCTTGGAAAATATTCCATGATGAAGTTCCTTCTAACATTTGTCCTCTTGGCTTTGGCATCATCCCATGCCTTTGCCTTCGACCCAAGTCCTCTTCAGGACTTCTGTGTAGCCATCAACGACAGCAACTCTGCGGTGCTTGTGAATGGAAAGTTCTGCAAGGACCCAAAGCTTGCCGTAGCAGATGATTTCTCCTTCACAAAGTTCAGATATCCTGGGAACACATCGAATCTGCTCGGATCCAAAGTAACGACTGCCTTTGTCGACCAATTCCCAGGACTCAACACTCTTGGCATCGCCATGGCCCGCCTTGACTTTGCTCCGTACGGTCTAAACCCTCCCCACATTCATCCTCGTGGCACCGAGATGCTAGTGGTCGTGGAGGGTACGCTCTATGTCGGTTTTGTCACATCCAACCAACTGAACAACACTCTCCTCACGAAAGTCTTGACCAAAGGAGATGTTTTCGTGTTTCCACAAGGCCTCATTCATTTCCAACTGAATATTGACCGAGCTAATGCACTGGCCTTTGCTTTCTTGAGCAGCCAGAATCCGGGTCTCATAACCATAGCAAATTCAGTCTTTGGATCGGAGCCACTGATCAATGTTGATGTCCTTACAAAGGCTTTCCAAGTGGACAACAAACTGATCAATCATTTGCAAGCACAGAACTGGTTTGACAACCATTAGGCAGATGTTCACAAGAGTAATTGTGTTTGTTCATTAAATTACAAAGAAGAACTCTTTCCAATAACATGCTGAACTTTGGGTACTAGTACAATTGTTTGTTATCTGATATTTGATAAGGTTCCACTGTTTGTTATCTCTCTCTCTCTCTCTCTCTCTCTCTCTCTCGTAAATCTTTCGAGGGCCGTAGTGAAAAATTAATTCAAGGTCTCTTTCCATCTTGCTCGCTCCAGGTCTCTGACTAACTTTCCAAACGGGATATGTCACTTGATCACTGCATACTAATCTCATGTATCAGTGTGTGAATAATTTTGCCTTGATAGCATTGTTTAACTCAAGTAAATTCATCATTCTGATATTGAAGTACATCTTATTTAATTTTCTGCCTTACTTTGTTTTGTTAATTTTCTACAAGGATTAAGAGTTTGTATAAGACTGACTTTGCAATGGGGCCACCAAATTTTAATCCTCCTTTTATTCCAATGTCAATAAATAGTGGTTTGCCTGTTTCACTCCACTTTTTCCAGCGCAAATAGAGATGACACGCGCTTAGAGTTCCTTCAAGAGGATGGCTCTGCTTGGCCTCTGATAAAGCTCAAAACTGGTATTTGTGCTCCAAGCGTAAGAAATCATGAATTAGCCACTGTGATAGTATTAAACATATGCTTGTTCCCTGTAACATTTAAATGTCAAGACAAAATAATAGTGTTATTGAGGTTCTTCTTATGTAATATTCTAGCTTGGCCAAACTTCATATTTTTTCGTTAGTTGTTATTGCACCAGAATATTTAGCAAACTCAACCGGCTAGCCAAGGTGTGAATGTGGTTGTTGTCAGGCATTACTCGGAATCCTTTCAATGCCTATATTGCCGCAGGGGGAGAGAGAGAGAGAGAGAGATAGATTCTTATTAAGAATCATCTTTTATTACTCAAACATTCATCATTGGTTTCATAGAGAGCAATTCTTTTATTGCAAAGCAATAATCAATCCCAGCAATCATGTATGGAGAATACAGGGGTAATCCAACGTCTTGGACGTCAGTGTGTCAACTTAATTGTTGTCATACCAAAACTGTGCTTGTAGATAGTCAACAACCTTCTTGTCCACTTGGAAGGCCTTGGTGAGAACATCAGCCGAAATGGGTGGCTTTGATCCGAATACTGCATTAGCAATGGTAATGACTCCTGGGTTCTGGCTGCTCAGAGCAGCAAAGGCCAGCGCAGGGGTCTTTCCAATGTTCAGCTGGAAGTGGATGAGACCGATTGGGAACACAAACACATCCCCTTTGTACAACACTTTGGTGAAGAGGGTGTTGTTCAATTGGTTGGACGTGACGAAGCCGACAAGTAGTGTGCCCTCAGTGACAACCAGAACCTCGGTCCCACGAGGGTGAGTGTGGGGAGGGTTCAGGCCACCCGGAGCAAAGTCAATACGAGCCATGGAAATGCCAAGAGTGTTGAGTCCTGGAAATTGGTCGACGAAAGTGGGCGTGACTTTTGATCCGAGTGGATTTGCCGTATTCCCTGGGTATCTGAACCCCTTGAAGAGAAAATCATCTGCTGTGACTTGTTTTTGATCCTTGCAGAACTTCCCATTCACAAATACTGCAAAAGAAACAGAATTCACGTTGTTAGGCTTATCTAAGCATAAACACTTGCCAGGGTAGTTCTTTTATCATCATCAGAACGGAAAGATTCGACCGTTGCTAGAGCAGAGCTCTATCCTTTTGGGTCATTGATGGCCACACACAAGTCCTGGAGAGGACTCGGGTCATAGGCAAAAGCGGTGGCGGTTGCCAGAGCCAAGATGAGAAGGCTAGTTGGAAGGAACTTCATTGCGGTTGCGGACAGGAGCGTTACAGGCTTGGATATCTTCTTCTTTTCTTTGCTTGAGATGGGAGTGAGATGCCTTGCATGGACATATGATTCTTTTTTATAGATGAAAATAGTGCTGACCTGGTATTATGTTCCATGATAAGAAACGCCTGACAGGTACCAAGTCTCCGGTGTGCTGGTTAATTTCTTACCCCAGAAAAGAACTTTTCCACAACTGCTACATCGAAGCACCCATTACTTTGACCTGTCCTCTTTTCCGTTAATCTGATATGGAAGTGGTCTTCTCCGATGGAATTTACGTCTTTTTATTTCTGCTTTACTGTTTCGTATGCCCGGTGCAGATTCACGTTCAAAGAGGTATAATTCACGGTTTGACTTGTGTTTCCAACTCCGTTGGGGTGATGCCAACGTGGTCGAAAGCTATGCTGCGCGACCTTATACGATTCATCCATTCCGACCGTTATCACAAAGGACGACTAGCTATTACCAAGAATTATGATTGGCAAAACTCTTCAGTATTCAAACTATCATAGATAAGATTCTCCTAGAACTTTACTCAAGATAATTTAAAAAGTAAAAAGCAAATCACAATGTCAAGTTAAGAAACTATGGAAACAGAGACTTGTTACAACGAAATTGAGCTCTTCTAGCTTAGTTTCTAAGGAGCAGGTGCCTTTTCACGCTTAGAAAACGTTTGAGTCGTGAGATTCTTCATAATTTCTGTAGTTTTAGTTAACAAAGAAAAGAAAAATTTAAATTGCTGAAGTTTCAGTATTTAAAAAGTGTTGAACAGAGATATGGGCTGTAAGTCACCATAATCGAACCATCTCAGCAATCTCTCCCACTTTAAATTTTTGACCGGGTCTTGCCTATGCGGGCCTCCTTCAGAAGCTAAACTATTGTGCTCCTATTTATCATCGTTCGCCTCGAAACCCCAAAAAAGAAGCAAGTCCATATTCATGAATTTTTGCAGAAAAAAAGAATGCTTGGTTTCTAAGTACATCCCATGTACTTTGGTGCTAATTCGTACATTGCTAATCATTACTAACGGGGATATATCAGCAACTTGAAAGTCTTCATGCTGCAGATGCGGAACATTTCTCCTCAAACAATCTCGATGGCCGCCTCAATCTTCTTCTGATTGACCGTGACAATAAAATATGCAAACCAGAAGAGTAACGGTCACAATCACAAATAAATCAAAATGTGCGATGCTGCCACGTGCATTTTATTGGTGCAGGCGGAGAATGGAGAGTGCAGGAGTAGTTAAGTTCAAAACATGATGCGGAGGGAAGGAAAAAAATAAATCTGTTCTCTGAATGGTTCAGCCATTGAGAAGTTCTGCAATGGACCATTGGCTGGAGCACCAGAGACACCGTTTTAAGAAATCAAACAGGAGAGTGAATCACTGCTATGTGGATTGCTACTGAGTTCAGTGTTTGGGATGTTAAATCAGACGAAGTCCCCTAATTATTACTGATAGGAAATATCTGCACCCTAAAAATTTCCATGGCGAAGATGAGTGTGGAAAGAGTTTTTCCTACTCTAGAAAGGGTCAATTCAATCCACTTTGGACGCATGAAACTGTGTTCAGAAAACAGTCCTTGTTTAATCATGCTGCTCCAAATTGATGCTGAAGAGCTGAAGAAGTGAAGGGGGAATAATGCAAGGTTGTAAAAGTTATGAATGAGCACTTCCATAGCTGATAATATGCATTGTTTAAGCTGGAGATGAGAAAATCAAATTGACTGCCACCCGGTCATAGTGGTTATGGAACGGTTCATTGTTTGGAATTAAGAAAGGGGTAATAAAGATAGAAACATTGAAAACTTGGTCTTCTGCAGGGAAACCTGTTGCATAAATTGTTTACCAGGTCAAGCACTGTCATGTATAAATAGAGACCATGTCATGCAAGGCACCTCACTCCTCCCTCGAGCAATAATACTCTGAGCTAGGAAATAGAACCTGATATTAGCCCCAACTCCCGCCCACAATGAAGTCCTTTCCAGTTAGCCTTCTCATTTTGGCTTTGGCAACTGCAACTGCCTTTGCTTATGACCCAAGTCCTCTTCAGGACATATGCGTGGCCATCAACGACCCCAAGTCTGCAGGTTAAACCTCTATTCTAGTGTTATTGACGTACTGTTTTCTTCTTGTCAATGATGCTATAAACAGAACGTGCAAAAAGGTTTTGTTTTGGTAGCATGACGACATTGTCATCGACTATAACTAGTACAATAGTCATCGCATATTGAGTGATGCATATTAAGATGAGTTCTGTTTTCTTATGCAGTGTTTGTGAACGGGGAGTTTTGCAAGGACTCTAAGCAAGCCAATGCAGATGACTTCACCTTTATGGGGTTCAAAAAGCCTGGGAATACTACAAACCCACTTGGATCGAAAGTCACACCTGCAACCGTCAATGAGTTTCCAGGACTCAATACTTTGGGCATATCCGCGGCTCGCATTGACTTCGCTCCTGGAGGTTTAAACCCTCCCCACACTCACCCTCGTGGCACTGAGGTCTTGGTCGTCATCGAGGGCACACTCCTTGTCGGCTTCGTCACATCCAACCAATTGAACAACACTCTCTTCACCAAAGTCTTGTACAAAGGCGATGTGTTTGTTTTCCCAATTGGACTCATTCACTTCCAGTTGAATACTGGAAAGACCCCTGCGCTGGCCTTTGCCGGTTTGAGCAGCCAAAATCCAGGAGTCATTACCATTGCTAACTCCGTCTTTGGAGCAAAGCCACCCATTTCTGCTGATGTTCTCACCAAGGCCTTCCAAGTGGACAAGAAAACTGTGGACTACCTCCAGGCACAGTTTTGGTACGACAACAACTAAATGGAATGGATGACCAGAAAAACACCAACAGAGTATTGAGCCATTTAACTTACGCAAGCGTTCCTAGTTTCCATGAGAGACTTCCAAGAATAAAAACACTGCTTGATGTCAGTGGTCAATGGGTATTTTTACCTCTGGTATGAGTAATTGATCAGTAAAGTATTATTTACTAAGAATCTCCTGTTTTGACGAAAGTTTCTCATACGGACCGGACCCAAATGCCAAGCAAAGTCATAATAGAAACAAAAAACAGATTTCGATCAGATGCATATAAGCTCAGTGAAAACAATTGCAACGACTTTGGGCACTCGGATCAGCGTCAAAATGATCAATGAAGTGTTGCTTGTCAAATTATCGAGCACAAAAGGTTATTGCACGCTTTCCATTGCGGGACCTGAACTCTCGTATTGATCAGACATCCATCAAGAACGATCCATCCATATTCCATTGGTGTCAAATTTTCATACTCGATTTTGTGATACTTTGGCACAAAGAAGTCCCAATCCACGCTTAGCATGTCATGAAGACCAATGCTTCGTGCTGTCAAGTTGCTGACTTTGTTCCTATTGCCTGGATGTATCGTCGTTCTTGTAGAAAACATGCTGTACTTTCACAGTTCGACATCTGCTACCAATTTGGTGGGAACTCTTACTATTCTTGTATTTCACCGCCCGCTGAATTTCTGACGATTTTCGAAATGATGACTACTATCAATAAAAATCCCAATCTGAAAAACCATTCACTAAGAAATCGTGCTATATGCAAAGAATACTCTCTAAAGTAACTCTAGATAAAGTAGTTGATTAAAAGAAGAATATCAAAAGTTGGAAAAAAAAAAAGTGAGAGACTAAGGATCCATTCATTTCGCATAAAATATCACCTTTTCAGAAAATATTTTCTAGAAAGTCATTTTTTTTTTTTGGAAAATGATTATATCAACTTTGAGTGGAAAATCATAACCATTTTTGCCTTTACCAAAAAAAAAAAAAAAAAAAAAAAACTTTGAGTAGAAAATATTTTTCACCGTTCGTTAACTAATTCAATTGTTTAGGAAAAATTATCAAAAAATTGAATTTTAATATGGTTAATTGACAAAAAAATAGTTTTATTTTAAAAAATGAATTTTCAATTATTTTTATTTTTAAAAAATCGAAAATTTTATTATTTATTATTTTTCTTTCTTTTTCTTTTGGGTTAATACCTGAAAAACCCCAAACTGGTACACTTGTGACAAATTTACCCCAAACCATTTTTTTACCACAAAAAACCTAAACTGGTATACCTTTAACAATTTTACCCCAAACTAGTACACTTGTGACAAATTTACCATCGGTTAATTTTTGTTAAATTTTACCGTTAAAAAATTAAGTTAAATGATACGTGACAGGTTGATTGATATACCAATTTAGGATTTTATGCTCCATTTGTCATAGTTTACAATTTTTGTGATTTTTTTGTGATATTAATCTAATTTAGCGGAGGGTATATTTGTCACAAAATTATTAGTTTGGGGTTTTTTGTGGTTGAAGAAATTAGTTTGGGGTAAATTTGTCATAAATGTACCAGTTTATGGTTTTTTATGGTTAGTCGGGGTAAATTTGTCACAGGTGTATCAGTTTGGAGTTTTTTATGGTAAAAAAAATAGTTTGGGGTAAATTTGTCACAAATGTACCAGTTTGGGGTTTTTCAGGATATTAACCATTTTCTTTTCCTTCCTCCTTCCTCTGCCTTATTACTCCTCCTTCCTTCGCCGCCGTAGGCCTAACAATGGCTGGCTGCCCGACGGCTAACCAAGACGCGGTCGCCAGATCCGGCGAGCTCAAGGCTCAGCCAATCTCACTCGAGCTCGTCGAATCTAGCGGCGAAGCTCGGGCTCGCCTAAATCGGGAGCCCAATATCTACCACAAGATCCGGCAAGCTCGGGCGAGGCCCGACCCCTAAGCCCTGCCTAGCTCGCCGGATTTGGTGAGGCCCGAGCTCCGCCCTAGGCCAGCCACGCTCCACCTCACCTGATTTGGTGAGGCCTAAGTTCGCTAGGCTCGGGCGAGCTCGGCTTCCCCAGATCGAGCTAGGCGGAGCCTCGCTGGGCTAGGGCAAGGCTCGAGCTGGCTCACGGCCGATCGTCGATCGCCACCGTGGCCAACGATCGGCCAAGGCCGAGGAAGAAGATGAAAAGGAAAGAAAGAAAAAATAAAAAAAAAAAAAAACTCGATTTTTAAAAAAGTAAAAAAGAAAAAAAGAAAAAGAAAGCATACAAATAAAATGAAAAGAAGTAAGGTGGAAGAAGTTATGGAAAATGTTTTCCACTTTTGAAAAGTAGAAACATTTTCTCACTTTTAAAGGTCGGTTTTTTTCAATGGTGGAAAACATTTTCTTGACTAATTCATTTTTCATAAAATGAACACTGGAAAATTCGGAAAATATTTTCCTGAAAGTCATTTTCCGTGAAACGAACGGAGCCTAAGACTTACTATAACCAATTGAAGTCCCCTACCGTACTTCAAGTGGAGCGGGTGTTCAGTGCAAAATAGAGACTTAACCATCGAACTTCCCATACTTCGCAAGTAGATACGGACAATTATCTCATAAACTCTCAGCATCGAAAACGGTTTGGATGTGAAGCTCGCAGCAGAGATATCGAAAACGGACAATTATTTTTCTTGATAGATTTCTTCTTTTGGAACAAGTGTGTGCTTAACCCTACGATCCTCCTTGTTTTTTAGATTTGGCTTTATTTTGTAGTGGTTTGGCCTTTGCTCTACTTCGATTTGCTTTACCGTGAAAGTTAATGTACTTCTTGTATATCATTTCAAGCCATCAATATAATTTTTTCCGACCAAAAAAAAGAAGTTAATGCTTCCTAAGTAAAGAGTTAGTTAATTTTAGTTGGTGTTCATGGATCTTAACTCACTGTTTATTATGATAGGCATTTTATAAATTTCGAACTTACGATAAAAAAAAGTTAAGTTACACAATTGTTTGTATTATTTTAGCTTTGTCCCTGAGGAAGAACTTTAGCACTTTTATTAACCTAAGTAGGTACTTTCAAGTTTAAGTTAAGTTACACAATTGTTTGTATTAATTTAGCTTTGTCCCTAGGGAAGAACTTTAGCACCTTATTTTTTTGGTAAGGTGAACTATAGCACTTTTATTAACCTAAGAAGGTACTTTCAAGTTTCTGTGCCGCCATTCTATGTATCTTTCTGTTTTTTCACATTTTGATTACGATATATTCTTTATATCGTTCTAATTTAGTCATATATCTTTGAATAGACCTAAATTTTGAAAAATTTGTATTAAGGTAACATGTAAATGATCATGCTCAATGTTAATGGATTGCTTGTGCATCGTATGTGATATTGAACAAAAATGATTTCATTTACTGTGGATCCTTGTGCAAAGTTTGTTGATTCACAACGCTTTAACAGCATAATAATTTGACACAAAAGTGTTAATAATCGGCTTGAGCTTCACTTATTCAAATCTCTCTCTCTACATGCGATAGAGGTGACCAGCACGGCAACAGTATCCATCGACATTCGACCACCATGGTGGTCACCTGAAGCAGGGGTAGCGATGTCGACAACGGCTCAAAATAGAGTTTTCTTATATTCCCAGGTATATATTTTAGTCTATTTAAGTAAAATCATATCGTCTGCCAGGCATTTTATTGTATTTCTCCATATCAGCCCTCATATCAGATCAAATACTTATATCACATCACACCAAATCCAGTTCTCCTTTAAATACTGACAAACCAAATGCCGCATTTGATAGATGAACTTATAAATACAGGTAAAAGGGAAAATCAAAGCATGTCACTTATTTAAATAGTAGCTTATACATATAACAGGGGACTCGCCCATCATTCAACTTATTGCAATTCAGATTACTTAGCTTTATGGATGGTAGCTTATTTGAATGGATACATAGTGGAAAGAGTTTGATCTCGCACCGGGCTTCAAACTTGATCATTCCTGAAATGGATAATCTTCGACTCTCATTCTACAGGCTCCAAGTTGGACTTGAGCTCCAATGCTTGTGCCGCACAATACATAAATAGAGTCTCGAGCTTCGGCCAGGCAAGTGGTGCAGTCATCTGCCCCCATAGCTTCGTCGCAGTCTGCATGGCCATAGCAGGAACCATGTTGGTAGTAGTAATCGTTACCTTGGCTTGATGTAACTTCCGTTAATTGGTATATGACAGCATATTTATCTTTGGCGTAGGGGGCCTGCTCGGAAGGGTACGTCCTTGCACTGCATATTCTGTACTTCAGTCCAATATCAGGAGTTTGACACTTGACAACATTGCACGAGCAAAGTAACCAAAGTAGAAGCAGCAGTTTCACGATACGTTGTGAGAAGGTATTCATGGTTTGGCACTCTCTAACACCTTTACTTTCCTGCTTGATTTTTCTCGAAGTGGTTGTGTTATATAAGAGAAACTTCACATAGGTTTGTCCTCCTACTCGTCCTTACTCAAGGGTGAAAAGCCTAGAAAACGTCAAAACCAATTATTCATTAAAATATTTTTTCTTTAATTCAGTTAATCTCTCTAGCTTGGACGTTCGAATATCCATTTTCCTGGAGAAAATTTCGAGATCAATATTAAAGGCAGGACGAATTTGTTGACATCATCTCTTACAACTACTAATTAATCTAGCAAATAAAGTGGGATGAACCTATCTATTTTTCACTCACAAGTTCTCAGATATACATTATGCAAGACAGATTTCATGACGTCATCCCTTACCATGATTGTTTCTCGTTATCCTTGTATTAGAGAAGAAGCATCTGTTAGTTATTCCCATACTAAAAGAATTAAATAATCACCACACACCAAGAATTCAATTTGTTTGTTACAACAAATTAAACTTTTAAATAATTAGCTGCACACCGGTGGTGACGATATCATTTATGCAAGATTTTCTCAATTTAATTTTAAGGTTATCATTTTAAGATACTTTGTTTTTCTTCTTTTTATATTGTTTAAGGCTCAGATCAATTCATCAAGGTAAGGTTAACTTTTTAAATCTAGTTAAATTCTTCCAAAATTTGTGGCCGGGAATGGTCCCACAATTTCAAGGGACCCTTGAGCATTGGCGGGCCGGGCTTGGACCACATAAATGGGCTATGGGGCTTCCGTCGATTGAAATTTCAGTTGCTGGACCTGAAGTCTTGAAACTGTAATGTCCTTGGTTCGTAAGTTTAGATAGAACTCTCCACTATGCTGAGAAAATGAATTTGGGATAACGAAATTGCGACATTGTTTATCAACAGTTGAATTCCGCTGATATTGGCAGATTCAATCCTTGAGAAAAATTTCTTTGAAAATTGATGGATTCGAAAGCGAAATTCAGGTGCCAACAAAGGTTTAGTAAACCTTCTTTTAACACTAAAGTTATAAGGTAATCCTTGCTAAGTAAAGAATTAGTTAACTTTAGTTGGTGTTCATGGATCTTAATTTACTATAGATTATAAAAAAAAAAAATTAAGAAAGAAAATTAAGTCACACAATTGCTGTGTTATTTCAGCTTTGCCATTGTCCCTAAGGAAAGAACTAAAGTTATAAAGTATCTACTTTCCCTAAGGAAAGTAGATACTTTTAAGTTTCCGTCGTGCCATTCATCTATGTATCTTTCTGCCCTTTCACATCTAGATTACAATAGATTCTCTATAACATCCCAATTTAGTCGGACGTCTCTGAACAGACACGGATTCTAACATATTTGTACTCAGGTAAGGTGTAAATGATCACGCACACAAAATTAATGGATTGCTTCTGCCCTCATATGTGTCATTGAAAATAATGATTTAGTTATCGTGGGTCCTTGTGCAAGGTTTGATGATTCACAACACTTCAACAATATGAAATTTTAATTTAAAGGTGTGAATAATCTGCTTAATGCTTCTCTGTACTATAGTGAAATGACATGTCTGTTTATTTACCAAAGGACCAAAGATTTGGAGGGGATTTATTGGTCTTAAGCAACTCTTTCATTAGAATCAAGCTTGATTAATCAAGCAAACTTTGACCATTTAACCCTATCATAGCTAGGGTAACAAGTGATTTGGTTGGTAGAATGAACAATTTGCCTCTGATTCAATAAAAAACAGATATATCTTTTTCTCCATCTCTTATCCGAAGAAAATATGTGTTCAGCAAATCCCTTAATAATGTTTTGAAGATGAAAAAATAATCAAAGCATACTATTATTTGTATTTGAATATGTAGATTAACTTCTATATACACAAGCAATTATGTAAATGGTATCGTAACGGGACGTCTTAAATCATAAAAAGAACCCGCTTCCATAGAAGTAGAACGAGCTATTGAATAAGAAATGTGTAAATCTATAATGACTTTTGTCAAAATATGAACAATTTGTAGCGATGTTTAACTCAAGTAGAGTCATCGTTCTGATTAAAGCGCCTTTTTTTTTTTAATCCTTTTTGGCAATCAATGTTGCATGTAGGACGACAAATCTGATGACGTTATCTTTATACCTGTGTTTTGTTTACTAATTGATATTGTGAATAAAGTGGGATGAATATATTTGTTTTCACACGCAAGTACTAACGTATACATCATGCAAGACAAATTTGCGTGACGTCCTCCCTTACCATGATTGTTTCTTGTTGTCCTTGTATTAGAGAAGAAGCATCCATTAGTTATTCTCATACAAAAAAACTCGATAATTGCTGCAAAGAAAGAATTCAATTTGTCTATTATAACAGATTCAGTTTTTAAAGTGATTGGTTGCACACTAGATATGATGGTATCATTTGGATGAGGTTTTCTCGATTTAATTGTTAGGTTATCATGTTAAGATACTTTGCTTTTCTTCTTTTTATATTGTTTAAGGTTCAGATCAATTTAATTGAGGTAAGGTTAACTTTATAAATCTTTTTAAACTCTTCCACAAATGTACCCGGAGTTTTAACCGGTTGCCTATAGTCCTCCATTGAAATTTATCCGGGAATGCTCCGACAATTTCGAGAATGACGGAATCACCCCAGAGAGGGGGCGCCCAAGGGACCCCTGAGCCTTGGTGGGCCGGGCATGGACCGCCTTAGTGGGCTGCGGGGCTTTCGTCCGTTTTTCCTATTGATGTCACTACGCAATAAACAATGTTTAGCATCGCGCTTAAGCCTTAAACTTGAGTAGCTTGTTTTGCGCAGCTTCACAGCAAGAATGAAAATGACAAGCACATAAAGATCTTTCTAAATCATGCCTCTGTTTGGTCTCTGGTAATGCCAAAATTTGTGTTTTTACTTTCGCTGAAGGATGCAACTGGTAAACCAAACTGCCACATGACAATTACAAGAGGGTGGACGCCAAAAGGAATCACGAGTTCTAGGAAAACTCCCAAAGTGTCCAGCCAGAAAACCCATTTATGTATGTCCACGAAGTACAGCAATAGGGAGTTTGAGGCACAAGGTCCTTTTAGTCAGTTCATTGTGTGGGTAATTTGCACTGATATTAGCTGGTGTCATGGGAGTCAAACTTATGCCTTTTCAATGCAACTGTTAAGTGTTGAGATATCAGTCTTATCTTCATGCGCATGTTAATACTTGTCATTGCACTAGTATGTTCACAGCACACTTCAGCAGCTAGCCCCATGGTGCATGTAAGGGCTAGGAGCCAATGAGAGAGAGAAAGAGAGAGAGAGTCTACAAGAGAATGATCTTTTATTACTCAGTTCTTTATTGGGAAGAAATTTCTAATGGAAGCTATAATGTATGGAGAATATGGGGCAATCTCTGTCTTGCAGGTGTATCCATTTAGTTGTTGTCATACCAAAACTGCGCTTGAAGGTAGTCAACAATCTTCTTATCCACTTGGAAGGCCTTGGTGAGAACATCAGCCGAAATGGGTGGCTTTGATCCGAACACGGCATTAGCAATGGTAATCAGTCCTGGGTTCTGGCTGCTCAGAGCAGCAAAGGCCAATGCAGGGGTCTTTCCAATGTTCAGCTGGAAGTGGATGAGACCAATTGGGAACACAAACACATCCCCTTTGTACAACACTTTGGTGAAGAAGGTGTTGTTTAATTGGTTGGACGTGACGAAGCCGACAAGCAGTGTGCCCTCAGTAACAACCAGAATCTCGGTCCCACGAGGGTGAGTGTGGGGAGGATTCAGGCCACCCGGAGCGAAGTCAATACGAGCCATGGAAATGCCCAAAGTGTTGAGTCCTGCAAATTGGTCTACGAAAGCAGGTGTGACTTTTGATCCGAGTGGATTTGCCGTATTCCCTGGGTATCTGAACCCCTTGAAGAGAAAATCATCTGCTGTGACTTGTTTTTGATCCTTGCAGAGCTTCCCATTCACAAATACTGCAAAAGAAACAGAATTCACGTTGTTAGGCTTATCTAAGCATAAACACTTGCCAGGGTAGTTCTTTTAGCATCGTCAGAACGGAAAGATTCGACCGTTGCTAGAGCAGAGCTCCAACCTTTGGGGTCATTGATGGCCACACAGAAGTCCTGAAGAGGACTTGGGTCAAAGGCAAAAGCGGTGGCGGTTGCCAGAGCCAAGATGAGAAGGCTAGTTGGAAGGAACTTCATTGCGGTTGCGGACAGGAGCGTTACAGGCTTGGATATCTTGCATGGACATATGATTCTTTTTTATAGATGAAAATAGTGCTGACCTGGTATTATGTTCCATGATAAGAAACGCCTGAAAGGTACCAAGTCTCCGGTGTGCTGGTTAATTTCTTACTCCAGAAAAGAACTTTTCCACAACTGCTACATCGAAGCACCCATTACTTTGACCTGTCCTCTTTTCCGTTAATCTGATATGGAAGTGGTCTTCTCCGATGGAATTTACGTCTTTTTATTTCTGCTTTACTGTTTCGTATGCCCGGTGCAGATTCACGTTCAAAGAGGTATAATTCACGGTTTGACTTGTGTTTCCAACTCCGTTGGGGTGATGCCAACGTGGTCGAAAGTTATGCTGCACGAGCTTATACGATTCATCCATTCCGACCGTTATCACAAAGGACGGCTAGCTATTACCAAGAATTATGATTGGCAAAACTCTTCAGTATTCAAACTATCATAGATAAGATTCTCCTAGAACTTTACTCAAGATAATTTAAAAAGTAAAAAGCAAATCACAATGTCAAGTTAAGAAACTACGGAAACAGAGACTTGTTACAACGAAATTGAGCTTTTCTAGCTTAGTTTCTAAGGAGCAGGTGCCTTTTCACGCTTAGAAAATGTTTGAGTCGTGAAATTCTTCATAATTTCTGTAGTTTTATTTAACAAAGAAAAGAAAAATTTAAATTGCTGAAGTTTCAGTATTTAAAAGGTGTTGAACAGAGATATGGGCTGGAAGTCACCATAATATAACCATCTCAGCAAGCTCTCCCACTTTAATTTTTTAACCGGGTCTTACCTATGTGGGCCTCCTTATCATCGGTCGCCTCGAAATCCCCCAAAAAAAAGCAAGTCCATATTCATGAATTTTTGCAGAAAGAAAGAATGCTTGGTTTCTAAGTAAATCCCATGTACTTTGGTGCTAATTCGTACGTTATTAATCATTACTAACGGGGATATATCAGCAACTTGAAAGTCTTCATGCTGCAGATGCGGAACATTTCTCCTCAAACAATCTCGATGGCCACCTCAATCTTCTTCTGATTGACCGTGACAATAAAATATGCAAACCAGAAGAGTAATGGTCAAAAACAAATCAAAATGTGTGATGCTGCCACGTATATTTTATTGGTGCAGGTGGCGAATGGAGTGCAGGAGTAGTTAAGTTCAAAACATGATGCGGAGGGAAGTATAAAAATAAATCTGTTCTCTGAATGGTTCAGCGTTTGAGAAGTTCTGGAATGGACCATTGACTGGAGCACCAGAGATACCGTTTTAAGAAATCAACCACAGTGTGAGCACTCTCGACATCTATTCCCCTTCTTCTCCAATTGACCAGTCTGCTTTACAGGGGCCATGAGTAAATTTCTTATTCTAGTGACGAATCGTTCTGCAACTGCTTTGACAAAACTCCAATCAGATTGAATTTCCTCCGTTCCAGCTGAGAGATGCATGAATCTGATATGGCAGCAATCTCCAGGATTGACTCAGCAGCGGGATTGAGGGTTGACCGTTTCTTTAGAAAGAGCAACATATCCTGAAAAGATCAAATAATTCATTTACTAGGTGTTTTAAATATACCAATGGGCGTGTTTGGTAATGCTTTTATTCTCAGAAACAATTTCTGATCCGATCAGAAATGATTTTTTTTTATTATACTCTTAGGAACAATTTCTAAGCATTTTAAGCCGTTTGATAACTGTTCAAAATTTCAATTTTCAAAATAGAATTGCGTTTGATACCATCTTTAAATTTCTATTTCAAATCATTTTTTTATTTTTTAAATAATTTTATTACTTTTTTTCTTCTTTTTTATTTCCTTTTTCCTCTTCTTCTTCAAGGGTTGCCAGTCGCCGGCTTTGAAATGACTAGCGACTAGCCAAATAAGGGCAGCTGACCTCGCCGGCCCTTGCCGAGGTAATGCCTCGTTGGCCAAGCCTCACTAGTAGCTGGGCAAGGCTTAGCCGAGCTTTTGCTAGGTGATCGGCCTCACCCAAATTTGGTGACTCGCGCCTCGTCGGCCAAGCCTCACTAGCAGCTAGGCAAGGCTTGGCCGAGCCTTTGCTAGGTGAGCGGCCTTGCCCGGCATCTAGCGAGGCGGAGCTTGCCCGGCGGCGACCTCGCTAGATTTGGGCGAGGTCGAGCCTCTCCCAACCTTGGCTCGGCCAAGCCTCACCCGATCGGGCGAGGCTCGCCGATGGCCGGGGGAGGCCCAGGCGAGCCTTTGGCGAGATTGTCGGACCTCACCGGACTGGTCATCGGCGACTAGTGGCGGTGGACAACGGTGGCGGCAATGGTTGAAGAAGAGAAGAGAGGAAAGAAGAACAAGAAAAAAGAAGAGAAAAGAGAAAACATAGGTTGCTTGATTCTAAAATTGTTTTTGAGAATAAAGAATCAGCTTCTTTTTTTTTTTTTACTTGTCGGTTCTATTTCAAATCTACTTCTGTAAACTAAAAAATAGAAATTTGTTCGCGGATATAAAAGTTTTACCAAATGAATTTTTGTTTCAAATTTACTATTGGGAACAAAAAAAGAAATTGTTACTATTTGGCAAGTTGCCAAACGCACCCTAAAAGATTTGCCTAGTTGGTGATTTGCTTCCTATTCTTCAGTATATCATGCCATTGTTACATAGAGCATTGAGAATGTTCACACTATTTGGTCACCTGCTGTGTACTTGTGTCATGATAACAAGAGCAAATGGAGCAAGTATCTTAATATCAAGGAGGTAAAAAGCCTACCGGCCGAAAGTAAGATATGAAAACTAACGAGTATTCAAACTTCTGTATGTAGATATTACTTCTCATGAAGAAAACTCAAGATTTTTAGAAATAAAAATTTGATATGTTGAAGGTAAGGGCCTATTTGGCAATGTCCCTGCTCTTTTGTTTTTTTTTTTTTTTTTAAAGAATAGAAATTCTTTTGATAATATAAACTAATTTTTATATTTTTTGAAATAGAAAAATGGTTAGGGAATAAATTAACAATAGAAAAAAAAAAATAGAAAAAAATAATTTCTTATTCCTAGAAATAATTTCTAGAAATAAGTTATTTCTTCTTCTTCTTCTTTTTATTTTCTTTTCTTCTTCCTTGTTGCCCCCACCCCGAGCCACCGCCCCATGTTGTTTGGCCACCACCAGCCGACCACCATTGCTCGATGCTCACTGTTGCCGCTTGCTAGCCAACCACCGCCACCACCGATTGCTAACCACCGTTGGTAGTGGTGGCGGTCGGCAGGCAGGCGGTGGCGGCAAGGAAGGCAAGGAAGAATGTAAAATGAAAAAAAAAAAATTCCAAAAAATTATTAAAAAATTAAAAATATAGGTTATAAAAGAAAATTTGTGGATTGTACCAAACACATTTCTATTCTTTTTTCACTCAGAGAATAGAAACTTTGTGGAGTTACTAAATGTTCTATTACTCAGAAATTGTTTTGGAGAATAGAAATAGAAAAAAAAAAAAATTTGAAAAGAAATTGTTTTTCGGAACAGAAGTGTCACCAAACGGACCTAAGAAACCGCGGAAGGAAGACTCGCTATTACTGACTTAAAAGTCTCCTAAACTTATTTTTGGGGAGCAGCTGCGCATTGGAATATCATATAGCGTAAAATTAATCAAATAGATTTGTGCTTCTAGCAATCTTATTACTCAAAGATATAAGGTAGCGGGACTGTCTTTTCAACTTTTGTCTCTTAAAATGGTTAGCACAAAATCTATCAAGACAATTACGATAGGAAAGTTGCCTTCATCATCTACCCATCTTTAACAACTCTCCCACTTCTCTGAGAAAATCTGTAGAGGAGCTTCGAGGTTAGAAACAATAGAGGGATATTTGGTAATTTCAAGGAAATTAGCTAAAATTCTTCGGTGTTGATAGCAAAAGCCTCTTTTGAATTATAACCTTCCGTAGCTTCGTTTTTCCAACAGAATTAGGTGACTTAATTAATATCCACCAGCTCAACATGGAAACAATCACACCCTTGATCCTCAAGTAAGTGATGTCATATAAGTTCTAGAAGCCATTGGAATTTGGAATAAGATATTGCTTACAAGTTCTAACTTTCGTAAAACCTTTCTGCTCATAAGGTTGTAGAGCAGTCGCAGCTTTGGACAACAGCATCTTATTTCTGACCTCCCATGAATTTGTGTTCCCAAAGGTACTTAATGAATCAAGTTTTGTGCAACAGAAGAGTGAATCACTGCTATGTGGATTGCTACTAAGTTCAGTGTTTGGGATGTTAAATCAGACGAAGTCCCCTAATTATTACTGATAGGATATATCTGCAGCCCAAAAATTTCCATGGTGAAGATAAGTGTGAAAAAAGTTTTTCCTACTCTAGAAAGGGTCAATTCAATCCACTTTGGACGCATGAAACTGTGTTCAGAAAACAGCCCTTGTTTAATCATGCTGCTCGAAATTGATGCTGAAGAGCTGAAGAAGTGAAGGAGGAATAATGCAAGGTTGTAAAAGTTATGAATGAGCACTTCCATAGCTGATAATATGCATTGTTTAAGCTGGAGATGAGAAAATCAAATAGACTGCCACCCGGTCATAGTGGTTATGGAACGGTCCATTGTTTGGAATTAAGAATGGGGAAATAAAGATAGAAACATTGACAACTTGGTCTTCTGCAGGGAAACTTGTTGCATAAATTGTTTACCAGGTCAAGCACTGTCATGTATAAATAGAGACCATGTCATGCAAGGCACCTCACTCCTCCCTCGAGCAATAATACTCTGAGCTAGGAAATAGAACCTGAGATCAGCCCCAACTCCCGCCCACAATGAAGTCCTTTCCAGTTAGCCTTCTCATTTTGGCTTTGGCAACTGCAACTGCCTTTGCTTATGACCCAAGTCCTCTTCAGGACATATGCGTGGCCATCAACGACCCCAAGTCTGCAGGTTAAACCTCTATTCTAGTGTTATTGACATACAGTTTTCTTCTGGTCAATGATGCTATAAACAGAACGTGCAAAAAGGTTTTGTTTCAGTAGCATGACGACATTGTTATCGATCATAACTAGTACAATAGTCATCGCATATTGAGTGATGCATATTAAGATGAGTTCTGTTTTCTTATGCAGTGTTTGTGAACGGGGAGTTTTGCAAGGACCCTAAGCAAGCCAATGCAGATGACTTCACCTTTATGGGGTTCAGAAAGCCTGGGAATACTGCAAACCCACTTGGATCGAAAGTCACACCTGCAACCGTCAACGAGTTTCCAGGACTCAATACTTTGGGCATATCCGCGGCTCGCATTGACTTCGCTCCTGGAGGTTTAAACCCTCCCCACACTCACCCTCGTGGCACTGAGGTCTTGGTCGTCATCGAGGGCACACTCCTTGTCGGCTTCGTCACATCCAACCAATTGAACAACACTCTCTTCACCAAAGTCTTGTACAAAGGTGATGTGTTTGTTTTCCCAATTGGACTCATTCACTTCCAGTTGAATACTGGAAAGACCCCTGCGCTGGCCTTTGCCGGTTTGAGCAGCCAAAATCCAGGAGTCATTACCATTGCTAACTCCGTCTTTGGAGCAAAGCCACCCATTTCTGCTGATGTTCTCACCAAGGCCTTCCAAGTGGACAAGAAAACTGTCGACTACCTTCAAGCACAGTTTTGGTACGACAACAACTAAATGGAACAGATGACTCAAGATATGCTGACAGAGCATTTGAGCCATAGTACTTATGAGATCATTGCTACTTTCCAAGATTGCTAAGAATAAATGAATAATTTTTCTCAATGTTTATAGGGTTGTTATATACCTTGTTGTATGAATCATTGAGCAATAAAGATCATTTACTAAGAACCTCTTTCAACCCAAACCCCCCGGGCGCTTTCTTCCCTCCCTCCCTCCCTCACTGTTTGAGGATAATTTCTCATTCGAAAGGAGCCAAATCCCAAGCAAAGTCATTCCTCACATTTAATTACGGGGCGAGGATCCATAAAAATTCCATCGATGTCACCTTTTTCAAGCTCTAATTTGGTGGAAGCACAGGAAAGGAAGTCCCAGTCCACACACCGCTTGTCATCAGGATCATTGCTTTGTGCTGCCTAGTTGTCTACTTGTTTCCTACCAACCACGATGTATCGTCACCTTGTAGAAAGCATGCGGTATTATCGCAGTTCAACATCTGCATATCTGTGAAAACTGTCCTATGGCAATTACGTGGGAGCTCTTACGATTCATGTGTTCCACTCCATGCTGAATTTCAGGCCATTTTTGAAAACATGACTAGTTTCAACCAAAAGCCCGATTTGGAAAACCATTCACTAAGAAACTGCGCCACATAGCCAAAGAATACTCCCTAAAATAACTCAAGATAGAGTAGTTGATTAAAAGCAGAATATGGAAACTTAAAAGACGAAAAGAAGTGGGAGACAGAGACTCACTATAACCAAATTGAAGTCGCCTACGATATTTTATATGGATCAGGTGTTCGGAAAAGAATAGCGAGCACATTAAGTCGTAGAACTTTCCGTTCTTCGCAAGTAGAGAAGGACAATTACCTATTAAACATTCACTACCGAAAACGGATTGGATGTGAAGCTCACTACAGATATGGAAATTAAGTAGTCGCCATCATCTACACATCTTCAACAACTCTCCCATTTCTCCATGTTATATTAAGAAGTGTAAACTGCGTTTAAACCTCTCTGCTCCTCTTGCAATTTCCTATAAGCGAGTCCTCGTTAGCAGAAGTCAAAAAATAACTTTCTTTTTTCCGAGTATAGGTTTTTTTTCTTTCAATCATCGTCCGCAGTACATACTCGTTTTGGTAGGCTTCTGATTGATGCTGCGGTTTTTACATCCTTGGAATGGATAAAAAACAGCTCAAAAATGGAAGTACATGATTGAATCGTAATGCAATGCATACGCCTGGCAAAGCGATGAAGTTCCTGCGTATTTCCCTTTTAAAAACGCTTCATGTGATCCAATTTACTTCATCAAGAGGACTGGCTGACGTGTCGTATGCCGGAAAAGTCAAACAAAAATTACAAAAATTTGCAAACTCCCAAGGTCTGATTGTTGTGACTTACATCATTTGAGGAAGGTGAAGCACAATCCAAAAATTGAAATCATTAATTTTCAAAGTACTTTTTTAGGAACCAAACACGAATGGACCTATGGCATATTCAAAGCTTTTTCAAGTAAAAAACTAGTAAGCGCTTTTCTTAATTAAACCAAAGCATAACGGTGTCAAGCAGGATGAACTGGATATCAAATTGTGTTTTTCTAATCGAAATGCCATATCTCTATTCAATTTGACTAGGGTTAGTGTTCCGCCTGATTCCTTGATCTATTCCCAGCATAGTTCTCTCACTTGTACATTAATCAATGCATGCTTGCTAGATAATCCTTGCTCCAAGGACTTTTGAACTTTCAACAAAAACATAAAAACCAAAGTAAAGATCATGTTAATCCTCAAGTTCGCTGGTCTGAACAAGTCCATTCTAGAAACTACGAGACCATCTAGAAATCCATTCAACAGAATATGAGATAACCTTATTAACAAAGCCTAGCTATGTGAAACGACCTTAAGAAATGCTTTAGTCCAGGATGAGATATGTTTTTGGTCTAACATATAAAAGTGCATTGCAAGCAAGCATATGCTCTAAATATTCTTTTTAGTTTCCTCCAAATAACAGAGTGGATCAAATTTTCTAATTTAACGAAGGAGAACATCAGCAACTCTAAACTATTTCTTTGGCAAATGTAAAAGCAAATGCTCGGGAGATACGGAGATTGACCCTTTCAACAACATTTGCAGAGACACTATTGTATGTCTTTACACAAACAAGTTGAGCTTGAAAAGGCGTCAGATATCAATTATATAAGACAAACAAGGGTGGACTCAATTACTTGGCTCAGTTTTAGGCCCCTAGATCACGTCAAATCACGCTCATTGGTACATGTATGGTCGTGACAAAGACCCATCACGCGAACATTCCTTGTCAAGACTTGGCCTCCATTGATTTAGTCTCGGCTCGTCGCGTCACTTCATGAAAGTTGCTGTTCATTTCCTTTTCGTAGGAATATAAAATCAAAGTAATGGACACGTGCTTGTAGTTGTTTTGGAATAACCCGTCCATCGCGTCTAAAACCAAACTTGCATAATATCCGAAGATTTTCAATGTTGACTATCACGCAGAAAGCGCTGTACTTGGTCAACAATCTGCATTTATATATAGAGCACTTGTCGCCATGCCTCGTCAAGTAGATTACCTGGAGAGAGACTAAAATCTTACTACTAATTTATTTAACAGGACTCACCTTTAACAAAAATTTAAGCCAACAAATTTAGTATCAACCAAATAAATCAATTGCTCTTAACCGTGATGTGCATCCGACGAAAACCAAAATCACTAATACTCTTAATTGTAACCCTTAAAAAATTAGCTTGTTAGTACTTTATGTGGGACATAATTATAGTTATTCCTTTAAATGTCCTTGTTTGAGCGATATGATCCATTGACAATTTTATTGTGCAGTGTAGTCTCCAACGTAAGATATGGGCTGTAAGTCACCATAATCTAACCATCTCAGCAAATCTCTCCCACTTTAATTTTTCAACCGGGTCTTGCATATGTGCACCTCCTTCAGAAGCCGAACTATTGTGCTTCTATTTATCATCGTTCGCCTCGAAACCCCAAAAAAGAAGAAAGTCCATATTCATGAATTTTTGTAGAAAAAAAGAATGCTTGGTTTCTAAGTACATCCCGTGTACTTTGGTGCTAATTCGTACGTTATTAATCATTACTAACGGGGATATATCAGCAACTTGAAAGTCTTCATGCTGCAGATGCGGAACATTTCTCCTCAAACAATCTCGATGGCCACCTCAATCTTCTTCTGATTGACCGTGACAATAAAATATGCAAACCAGAAGAGTAATGGTCATAATCACAAAAAAATCAAAATGTGTGATGCTGCCACGTATATTTTATTGGTGCGGGCGGAGAATAGAGAGTGCAGGAGTAGTTGAGTGCGGACCGTTTCTTCAAAAAGAGCAACATATCCTGAAAAAAAATCAAATAATTCATTAACTAGGTGTTCCAAATACATCTTCACCACTAAAAGACTTGCCTAGTTGGTGATTTGCTTCCTGTTCTTCAGGATATCATGCCATTGTTACATAAAGCACCCAGGATGTTCACACTATTTGGTCACCTCCTGTGTACTTGTGTCATGATAACAAGAACAAATGGAGCAAGCATCTTAATATCACATAGGTAAAAGGCCTATCAGTCGAAAGTATGATCTGAAAACCAATGAGTATTCAAAATTCTGTATGTAGATACTACTCCCCAGGGAGAAAACTCAAGATTGTTAGTAATAAAAATTTGATATGTGGAAGGTAAGGGCTTGTTTGGTAATGTCCTACTCTTTCGTTTTTCTAATTTTTCGTTCCTGAAACAAAAAAAAAAAAAAAAAAATTATTTGATAACGTCAACTAATTTTTATATTTCTTGAAATAGAAAAGTGGTTGAGGAATAGATTTGTAATAGAAATAAGAACTAGAAAAAAGCATTTTATTGTTTCCGAAAGTAATTTCTAGAAATAAGTTATTTCTTCTTTTTTTATTTTCTTTTCCTCTTCCTTGTCGCCCCCTCGCCCTTGGCCATTGCCCCCTGTTGTCCAACCAACATTGGCCGGCCGCCGCCACCCACCTTCCGCTGTTGGCAGTAGCAATGGCAAGGAAGAATAAAAAAAGAAAAAAAAGAAAAAAATCTTAAAAATTAATAAAAAATTAAAAGAAATTATACGTTACAAAAAAAAAAAATTGTGGATCATACCAAACACATTCCTATTCTTTTTCACTATGAGAATGGAAATTTTGTATAGTTATCAAATGCATTATTTTATTTAGAAATTATTTTGAAGAATATAAATAAAAAAGGCTATTTTTGAAAGGAAATTGTTCTCCGGAACAGAAATGTTACCGAACAGACCTAAGAAACCACGAGAGGAAGACTCACTATTACTAACTTAAAAGTCTCCTAAACTTATTTTTGGGGAGCAACTGTGCAATGGAATATCATATAGCGTAAACTTAATTAAATAAATTTGTGCTTCTAGCAATCTCAATACTCAAAGACATAAGGCAGCGGACTGTCTTTTCAACTTTCGTCTCTTAAAATGGTTAGCACAAAAATCTATCATGACAATTACGATTGGAAAGTTGCCTTCATCATCTACCCATCTTTAACAACTCTCCCACTTCTCTGAGAAAGTCACTAGAGGAACTTCGAGGTTAGAAACAATAGAGGGACATTTGGTAATTTCAAGGAATTAGCTAAAATTCTTTGGTGTTGATAGCAAAAGCCTCTTTTGAATTATAACCTTCCGAAGCTTCGTTTTTCCAACAGAATTAGGTGACTTAATTAATATCCACCAGCTCAACATGGAAACAATCAGGCCCTTGATCCTCAAGTAAGCGATGTCATGTAAGTTCTAGAAGCCATTGGAATTTGGAATAAGATATTGCTCACAAGTTCTATTTTTCGTAAAACTTTTCTGCTCATATGGTTGTAAAGCAGTCGCAGCTTTGGACAGCAGCATCTTATTTCTGACCTCCCATGAACTTGTGTTCCCAAAGGTACTTAATGAATCAAGTTTTGTGCAACAGGAGAGTGAATCACTGCTATGTGGATTGCTACTAAGTTCAGTGTTTGGGATGTTAAATCAGACGAAGTCCCCTAATTATTACTGATAGGATATATCTGCAGCCCAAAAATTTCCATGGTGAAGATAAGTGTGAAAAAAGTTTTTCCTACTCTAGAAAGGGTCAATTCAATCCACTTTGGACGCATGAAACTGTGTTCAGAAAACAGCCCTTGTTTAATCATGCTGCTCGAAATTGATGCTGAAGAGCTGAAGAAGTGAAGGAGGAATAATGCAAGGTTGTAAAAGTTATGAATGAGCACTTCCATAGCTGATAATATGCATTGTTTAAGCTGGAGATGAGAAAATCAAATTGACTGCCACCGGTCATAGTGGTTATGGAACGGTTCATTGTTTGGAATTAAGAAAGGGGAAATAAAGATAGAAACATTGAAATCTTGGTCTTCTGCAGGGAAACTTGTTGCATAAATTGTTTACCAGGTCAAGCACTGTCTGTATAAATAGAGACCATGTCATGCAAGGCACCTCACTCCTCCCTCGAGCAATAATACTCTGAGCTAGGAAATAGAACCTGAGATCAGCTCCAACTCCCGCCCACAATGAAGTCCTTTCCAGTTAGCCTTCTCATTTTGGCTTTGGCAACTGCAACTGCCTTTGCTTATGACCCAAGTCCTCTTCAGGACATATGCGTGGCCATCAACGACCCCAAGTCTGCAGGTTAAACCTCTATTCTAGTGTTATTGACATACAGTTTTCTTCTGGTCAATGATGCTATAAACAGAACGTGCAAAAGGTTTTGTTTCAGTAGCATGACGACATTGTTATCGATCATAACTAGTACAATAGTCATCGCATATTGAGTGATGCATATTAAGATGAGTTCTGTTTTCTTATGCAGTGTTTGTGAACGGGGAGTTTTGCAAGGACCCTAAGCAAGCCAATGCAGATGACTTCACCTTTATGGGGTTCAGAAAGCCTGGGAATATTGCAAACCCACTTGGATCGAAAGTCACACCTGCAACCGTCAACGAGTTTCCAGGACTCAATACTTTGGGAATCCGCGGCTCGCATTGACTTCGCTCCTGGAGGTTTAAACCCTCCCCACACTCACCCTCGCGGCACTGAGGTCTTGGTCGTCATCGAGGGCACACTCCTTGTCGGCTTCGTCACATCCAACCAATTGAACAACACTCTCGTCACCAAAGTCTTGTACAAAGGTGATGTGTTTGTTTTCCCGATTGGACTCATTCACTTCCAGTTAAATACTGGAAAGACCCCTGCGCTGGCCTTTGCCGGTTTGAGCAGCCAAAATCCAGGAGTCATTACCATTGCTAACTCCGTCTTTGGAGCAAAGCCACCCATTTCTGCTGATGTTCTCACCAAGGCCTTCCAAGTGGACAAGAAAACTATCGACTACCTTCAAGCACAGTTTTGGTACGACAACAACTAAATGGAACAAATGACTCAAGATATGCCGACAGAGCATTTGAGCCATAGTACTTATGAGATCATTGCTACTTTCCAAGATTGCTAAGAATAAATGAATAATTTTTCTCAATGTTTATAGGGTTGTTATATACCTTGTTGTATGAATCATTGAGCAATAAAGATCATTTACTAAGAATCTCTTTCAACCCACCGCTTGTCCTCAGGATCATTGCTTTGCTAATGTTGTCATGAATTCCACAAAATTCAATCAGGAAATCTAGGAAAGCTTGAAGATTGTAGGCTATTTGTTTCCTAATATATTTCCTAGATTAAAGTTTCAAATTTCATAATATCTTTATGGTGGAATTCTTTTCCTATTAGATTTAGGAAAATAGGGATCTAAAAATCTATTTATTTCAGCATTGTACCTTGTACTCTTGCGATACACTCAAATAAGAAATCATCTCTCTCTCCCGTGGATGTAGGCGGATTTTTTCGCCGAACCACGTAAATCTCCGTGTTCTTGATTATTCTTGTTTTCTTTCTCATCTAGTTAGGGTTTCTTCTGCACAACAATTGGTATCAGAGCAATCCAGGTTCTCCATTCCTGTATTGCGACTTTGAACTAGATGGATGGAAAAGGTTCAACCATTCAATTTGATATTGAACGATTCACCGGGAAGAATAGTTTTACACTATGGCGGAAAAGGATGAAGGATCTATTGATTCAACAAGGTTTATCAAAGGTTCTTCTGGGAAGATCAAACAAGCCAAACACCATCACTGATGATGATTGGGCTGACATAGAGGAGAGGGCGTGCAGCGCAATCCGATTGAACCTATCGGATGAGGCCTTCAATATGTAGCGGAAATTGAATCTGCTCTGGAGGTATGGCTCAAACTCGAAAGCATTTACATGACGAAATCTCTTACGAACAAGTTGTTCTTGAAGAAGAGATTGTATTCACTTTAGATGAGTGAAGGAGGAGATCTGTTGGAACACCTCAACGTGTTCAATAAGATGATTAGTGAACTTACAAGCTTGGAGGTAAAGTTTGAGGATGAAGACATAGCACTTCTACTATTGGCATCGTTGCCGGATTTGTTTGACCATTTGGTGACTACGCTCCTTTATGGCAAGGAAACCCTGGAGATCGGAGAGGTGATTGCTGCCCTAATTTCAAACGACACCCGGAAAAGGGCAAGTAGTTCATGTTGGAATTTTGTTTGTTAAAACAAAATGAGTGCCTTTTACTTTGTCCCACATAGAAAAGGTGGGAGCAGGAGGGTCAGTTTATTAATGTGGGATTTCCCCTTTGTAGTTAAAGGAGTGATTAGGTGGGGCTAGACCGCACCATACCCGCGTGCGGGTACGCGATTTTGGCGCACTTAGCACTTAGCACTTAGCACTTAGCACTTAGCATGCTTGCATGCCCGCGGTTTAATTAGCATTAATCCCTTGCTTTTTATTTATTTATCTTTTATTTTATTTTATATTTTAGTTCAAAGGTTGCCTTTTAATTTGAGAATTTCGGAAATGAAATATAAAGGAAAATTCGAAATTCTATTTAAAAAAATTTATTCCGAATTTTATTTGTGTCTTTTCAAGACAACCTTTGGAAAATTACTTATTCGGTTTTAATTTTTCCGAAGGATTGCAATTGTTCGTTTTCGACTTCTTCCGAAGAGTCGCATTTGTTTATCCGAACAATTTTCTAAAAATGTGTTTGTTCGCAATTTTCACAAAGAGTTGCAAGACTGTTTCATATATATACTTGTCATTTTTCGGAAAGAAAAGTGTATGGTCATTTTTCGAGTTTTCTTTCTGAAAAACTGCAACCAATTTTCGATTGTTTCTTAGAGAGACCCTGGAGAAATACTAAAATTGCTATTTGGTATTCTCATCCGAGACTTTGTTGTATCCTGGAGGATTTTTGCCGGTGACCATTAGCAACGTTGTGGGGCAAATAAATCCTTAAAGAAAGTGATATCACGCCTCAAAGTCTGAGTTGTTTTTACTCGATCTGATTTCATTGTTCAACCCATTTCGAAGACATATTTTACCAACAGTTCAAAATCTTCGAGAGAGGGACTTTTTGCAAAGGAGAAAAGAAATCAAGGAAGAGGAAGATCAACGAATCGAGGATCGAGCAGTAGGGGTCGATCAAAATCCAAGGGAAAGTTCAAAGGAAGATGCTACGGGTGCAATCAAGAAGGGCATACCAAGAGATTCTGTCCAAATAAGAACGAGAAAAAGAAGAAGAGCTCGGATGAAGCAAGTATAACCGACATCGTTGAGACCAATGATGAGGACGTCTTGTCCATATCGTTGGGGAATGACATCTTTGAAGATTCGTGGATCATGGACTCCAAATGCACTTTAAACATGTGTCCTCATCAAGAAGCCTTCGATGAGTACAAGGCATATGATGGTGGTTCAGTTCTCATGGGGGATGATACTTCGTGTAAGACTGTGGGTGTTGGAATCGTGAAAATCAAGATGTTTGATGGCATGATTAGAACCTTGGTAGACGTGCATCATGTTCCGAGTCTAAGGAAGAATTTGATCCCATTGGGAGCACTTGAATCCAATGGATGCAAGTACACGGCTCAAGGTAGAGTCTTGAAGGTGATTAAGGGAGCTTTGGTTGTTCTTAAGGGACAAAGGTACGGGAACCTATATCGACTTATAGGAACCACAGTGCAAGGTGGAGCAAATGTGTCCACGGATGCTAGCACGGAGATAGATAACACATATCTATGGCATATGCGTCTCGAGCATATGGGAGAAAGAGGATTGATGGAGCTTCAAAAGAGGAATGCACTCAAAGGTATAAAAACATGCAAATTAGATTTCTACAAATTTTGTGTGTTTGGAAAACAATGCAGAGTACGGTTCAATGCTGCAACTCATACAAGCAAAGGCGTGCTTAAGTATGTACACACGAATGTATGGGGTCCTTCACCGGTAAAGTCAAAAGGAGGGAAGGAATACTTCGTGACATTCATTGACGATTTCTCTCGCAAAGTTTGGGTCTACTTCATGCGACACAAAAGTGAAGTCTTTGAAAAGTTCAAGGAATGGAAAGCTGAAGTTGAGACTTCAATGGGGAAGAAGGTTAAGTGCTTGAGATTGGACAATGGAGGAGAGTACAAATCGACACTATTCATGGAGCTTTGCAAGAATGAAGGGATTAAACGTCACTTCACAGTTCCAGATACGCCCCAATGGCGTAGCGGAAAGGATGAACCGGACCTTATTAGAGAGAGCTCGAAGCATGAGGCTACATGCGGGACTAAGCAAGGAGTTTTGGGCAGAAGTTGTCTGCATGGCATGTTATCTTGTAAATCGGTCTCCATCAACTGCAATTAAATGCAAAATTCCCGAAGAGGTATGGACTGGTAAAATTGTCGAGTATTCTAATTTAAGAATATTCGATTGTCCTACTTTTTATACATGTGTAGAGCTCGAAGCACTCGAAGTTGGATCCAAAATCAAAACAATGCATATTTCTCGGTTATAAGAAAGGAATGAAAGGCTACAAATTATGGGATCCAAGTGAGAAGAAAGTTCTGACGAGCAAGGATGTTATATTCGATGAATCTGCAATGTTGAAGTCAAGTTGCGTGCCACGCGCGGCTGCTAGAGAGGAGAGCGATAAATCTATCGTTAAGGCAGAGCTTGAAATCAGAGAATCTGCAAAGAATGGTGAGTCATCTGATGAGGCTCCGAAAGTCAAAGAAGCGGTAGAAGTTCCTCGTACCATTGCGACGAGTTAAGGAAGGTGCACTCCCAAAGCATCAGAGAGGTACGGTTTTGAGGATATAGTTGCTTATGCTCTTACCATAGGCTCTGGCGATCCAAGCTCCTATCATGAAGCTTTGAAAAGTGATCACAAAGAAAAGTGGATGACCACAATGATGGAGGAGATGGAGTCGTTACAAAAGAATGAGACATGAGAACTTGTGAAGAAGCCCAAGGATCGGAATGTCATTGGTTGCAAATGGGTTCTTCGAAGAAAGGAAGCAGCAATGGAGAAAGAGCAAGAGAGATACAAGGCCTGACTTGTTGCTAAGGGCTATGCACGAAGGAGGGGATTGATTACAACGAGATATTTTCCCGGTTGTAAAACACACATCAATTCGTGTTTTACTAGCTATGGTAGCCATGTATAACTTGGAGCTTGAGCAGCTAGATGTGAAGACGGTATTCCTTCATGGTGACTTGGAGGAGAAAATTTATATGGAGCAGCCCGAAGGCTTCAAGGTGGAAAGGAAAGAGGATCATGTTTGTTTGCTCAACAGATCACTTTACGGTTTGAAGCAATCTCCGAGGCAATGGAATAAAAGGTTTGATTCTTTTATGCTTCGTATTGGCTACATGAGGAGTGTGCATGATTCTTGTGTTTACTACAAGGTTTTGGATGATAAGTCGCTTATTCTGTTGATACTCTATGTTGATGACATGTTGATTGCTGCAAGAAAAATGAGAGACATTATTTCCTTAAAGTCTCAGTTAAGTAGTGAGTTCGATATGAAGGATCTTGGTGCTGCAAAGAGGATCCTTGGCATGGAAATCTTTCGAGATAGACATGCAAGTAAGCTTTGGGTAAATCAAAAGAAGTATATTGAGAAGGTCTTGGAGTGGTTCAACATGGGTAAAGCTAAACCGGTTAGTACACCTTTAGCAAATTACTTCAAATTATCTAAGAAACAACACCCTGTTTCACATGAGGAAGTTGTAAAGATGTCTCGAGTACCATATGCCAGCACAATAGGGAGCCTCATGTATGCTATGGTTTGTAGCAAACCATATTTGGCTCATGCAATGAGTCTCATCAGCCGATACATGAGCAATCCGGGTAAGGAGCATTGGGAAGCTGTTAAGTGGATCTTTCATTATTTGGCTAGAACTGTCGGAATGGGTTTAATGTTCAGTTCCAAGGGAGGATCGATCGATTTAGCAGGTTATGTTGATTCAGACTTCGCTGGTGATTTGGACAAGCAAAGGTCCATCACGGGATATGTCTTTACTCTTGGCGGTGGAGCTATTTTGTGGAAGGCAATGCTTCAACCGACTGTAGCATTGTCTACAACTGAAGTTGAGTATATGGCAATAACTGAGGCTGTGAAGGAGGGAATATGGCTGACTAGTTTGGTTATAGAGTTGGGTATAAAGCAAGAAAGTGTTACATTATATTGCAATAGCCAGAGCGCAATATGTCTCGTGAATAATCAAGTGTTCCATTCTAGAACGAAACACATTGAAGTTTGATATCACAAAAATCGAGAATTTGTGGAGAATGGTAGCATTGCTTTGAAGAAAATTGGCAAAAAAATGCTTTAAGTGTCATAACTTTACACAAAGGGACACTTAAGTGCCATAACTTACGAAATGTACACTTAAGTGCCACATTCGAAGAAAAACGAATCACATAAGTGCCATTCCAACAAAAATGCCGACGTGACATTTTTCCGATGAAGTAAGCTCAAAACGACGCTTTTTTGCACGCTGACGTGGCCAAATAATGCAAAAACGGCGTCGTTTTGGGTTGACGCGGTAAAAAAAATTATATAAAAATTAATTTAATTAAATTTAAAACTAAATTTAGTTAATATTAAAAAATAACTATTTTAAAATTAAATTTAGTTAAAATATTAAAAAATAATAATTCTAAAATTTAAAAAAATAAAAAAGGAAAGGGGGAGGCGGGCGAGGGATTAGCCCTCGGCCGCCGCCACCGCCTCCCCGCCGTTGCCGGGAAGGGCCGCCAACGGCGGGGGGAGGGTTGGTCGGGGTCGCCGGGCCTTGGCCAGGGGCTGGCGACCCCGGCTGATTGACGGCGAGGGCTAGTGAGCTCTCGCCGAATCGTGACCGGTGGTGAGGGCTCGCGGCCCTCGCCCGGTCGGGCCAAGGGCCGCCGCCGTCGCTAGGGCGACCCCCGGCAGGCAGTGGCCTTTAGCCCGGCTAGGCAAGGGCCCGTGACCCTCACCAGATCTGGGCAAGGGCTGCGACCCTCGCCCCGATCTGGGGCGAGGGCTCGCGAGCCCTCGCCGCTAGTCAGCCGAGGTCACCGGCCCCTAGCTAGGGCCCAGGCGACCCCGGCCGACCCTCCCCCACCGTCACCGGCCCTTCCCGGCAGCAGCGGCTGAGGGCTGATCCCTCAACCGCCTCCCCTCATTTCCTTTTTTTCCACGTCAACGTGCAAAATGGCATCGTTTTGGGCTCGCTTTGCCGGAAAAATGACATGTTTGCGTTTTGGCTGAACTTTGGCCGGATTGGCACTGAAGTGATCCCTTTTGGCACTTAAATGTACATTTCATAAGTTATGGCACTTAAATGTCCCTTTGTGCAAAGTTATGGCACTCTAGGGGTCCGGACGTCGAAGAAAATCCATACTAAAGATAATCCTGCAGATATGCTCATAAAGACGGTTACTACAGAGAAGTTCAAGTCCTACTGGGACTTGATTTCTCTCACTCATCATTGAAGTTGATGGAGGCCACATCGATCCAGGTGCGGGCGTACCTTTGCGAAGGTATGATGGAGGGAGAGATATATTTGTTTTCTTGGTTCAAGTGGAGGCGTGTGGTTTATTCAAGCCAAAGGTGGAGATTTGCTGATGTTGTCTTGAATTCCACAAAATTCAATCAGGAAATCTAGGAAGGCTTGAAGATTGTAGGCTATTTGTTTCCTAATATATTTCCTAGATTTGGGTTTCAATTTTGATAATATCTTTATGGTGGAATTCCTTTCCTACTAAGTTTAAGAAAGTGGGGATCTAAAGATTTATTTATTTAAGCATTGTACCTTGTACTCTTGTGATACGCTCAAATAAGAAATCGTCTCTCTCTCCCCATGGACGTAGGTGGATTTTTTTCCGAACCACGTAAATCTCCGTGTTCTTAATTATTATTGTTTTCTTTCTCATCTAGTTAGGGTTTCCTCCGCACAACATGCTTTGTGCTACCTAGTTGTCTACTTGTTTCCTACTAACCACGATGTATTGTCATTTTGTAGAAAGCATGCGGTATTATCGCAGTTCAACATCTGCATATCTGTGAAAACTATCCTACTGCAATTACGTGGGAGCTCTTACGATTCATGTGTTCCACTCCATTCTGAATTTCAGGCCATTTTTGAAAACATGAATAGTTTCAACCAAAAGCCCAATTTGGAAAACCATTCACTAAGAAACCGTGCCACATAGCCAAAGAATACTCCCTAAAATATCTCAAGATAGAGTAGTTGATTAAAAGCAGAATATGGAAATTTAAAAGACGAAAGTGTGACATCCTAAAATTCGAGCCCTTTGTGGGATAAATGGATGTGAGTTTCGTTAATGTATTGTTGGTTGATCTCACTTGGAATTGATCACTCCTGAGATATTGATCTTGAGGGGAAAGGCTAATGAGAACAGAACTCGTACGACTAAAGAACTTGACCGTGAGACTTGCGAGAGGATGATCCTATAAATAAGTAGGCCAATTTCAAGGACAACTAGAGGTCGATTCGTGGATAGAACATAATGGAACGACGGGTGATTTTGTTTACAGTTATCGAGCCCGCGAACGACCCTAGGTCGATCTTCAGTAATCGTGTACTTTGAAATAAGAATCTATCCTCCGCAATTTCAGTTAGTCAAAGACGTCCATGTGTCAAGATGTCTTGAACGTGGTTTGGCACGAGTCGGTTACGCGTGAACCCTCAAAGCCGTCTATCAGTCTGAGTTGTACCTAAAATGGCATTATGGCGAAATTGATATGGCATGAGAACCCAAGATTAGACTTCGAATTATCGGGAATGTCGAGGACGAACTTTGGGTGATGCTACTTCGACAGTCAACAGTGCAAGGCAAGCCAAGGGTGAGGAAAAATGGCTTACAAATCGAGAAATCAAGCCTATGAAGAAGTGGGCTGAGCAAAGCTAGTGTGGGCCTTAGGCCCAAGGTGGGACAGCCACCATGGTAGGCCCAAGGCAAGCAAGCGAGCCCATAGGGCCCAACCAACTATTTCTTCTTTCAAGCCTATTAGTAAACCTTAAGCCCATTTGAGCCCAATCAATTCCCAAGTCCATTTCTATTTATGTCCAACCCATTTCTTAGGCCCATACATCAATTTCAGTCCAAGGGCAGATGGGGAAATTGTGCAAGGTGGAAATGACCAAATTGCGCCTAAAAGCATTTGGATAAGGGCAACAGAAGAGAGAGAAAGATGAGGTCATCTTTGCATGGGGATTTGAGGCATACTTGATAGCCTTCTAAAAGGGTGCAGCCAGCCCTCCAATCACCCTCGCTCTCCCTCCTTCAACCCTCTCTCGACCAACCTCTCTCTCTCTCTCTCGTAGTTTTTCCTTTCTTCTTCCTTTTACTCCTACAAACTTTCTTGTGAAAAGCTGAATTGATTGTTGCCTTCCCGAAGAATCAACTCTCGTGCCACCCACCACCGTGCTCAAGATATCCAGACCATCCGCCCTGATTTGGCCGTTCGCCAGTTGAAGTCGTCGGATGACTCGCTGGTCGGCCAGAAGCCAACGCAAGTCTAACCGTTTAGCCTTGTTCTGCTCCAGCTGACCTTTCTCCAAAAACCTGAGTTAAAAGTTGTCTTCCAGTGAGAATTAGCCTTTGTGCCACTATGTCCAGGAGAGCCAATCCGTACGGACTGACTTGGCTGCTCACCGAACGGAGCCGCCGGTTGACCCGCTCGCAGGCAAGAAGCCATCACTTGCTAGATCGCCTAGCCTGGTCCACCTATTTCGTGATTTCAGCCCGTTTTCTCCCATTTCAACCAAGCTTTCACCCAGCTCAGCTACCAACCACTCCCCCTTGACCCCTTGGTGCCGCTGGTTGCCAGCCAACCCCTTGCCGGAGCTTTGATCAGTTGCCCAACTTCTTTCCCACCTTTGTAGTCTAGTTTTTGGGAGTTTTAATGGGAGTTTGAGCTGTTGTTGCTGTTCTGAGCTTGGGATCACCTTGGATCGTCGTGGTTGAGGTCCCAATGCGTCGCCTTCATCGTTGCCGCCGCGTCTGTGTCTTTAGCCCATTTAACGGGTGAGTTTAGCTCATAATCTCTTGATTGGTGCCTAAACTTGCTTAGGATTGGTTTAATTAGTGTCAATTCTAGCTTATGAGGTTTAATTAAGTTATATTAGTCCTAAGATAGATGGTTAGATTAATGGTTAAGATTAGATTAGTTTAATATTGCTTTACTTGCTTAATGTGGTTAATTAAACATGTTTAGCTTTAATTGATTGGTTGTTTAATTTAATTATTGTTTTATTGATTTTTGGATTTAATTTATTAGTTATTAAATTCTGAAATCTTACTGTTCACGTGGTACTGTTCATGAGCACTATTCACCCGAGAATGAAAAGTGCCTAATTTCATGTATTTTGAACTTATAAGGTGATTTGAGTGTATACATACATGAGCATCCGTATGAATTGAGTGATTTTCATCAAAAGGGGAATATGCCTAGTCTAAGGGACATTAGAGATGGACCGTCTTTATGAGAGAAGGATTTGAGGAGGTATGTTTGCATGATCAAATGTTGGACTGTCACCCAACGGGAGTTTAGGGGCGATACCCGGCGGGAGTTAGAAGCCGGTCGCAATAGATTATAGACCGATATCCCTTTTTGGGAAACTGTCTAAATGGGAGTTCTAAACGTAGCTGTGCTTGACAGGGTTGGACAAAGCCCGATCTTTTTATCGGTAGCCCAGCAAAATTCGGATGATCACTGATTGGAAAGTTAGCCATGGCTGGGAGGTCATTAATAACTAGAGCACGCATGAGTGTTAAGGTGGATGAGCACTAATCAAAAAGTTAGCTATGGCCGATAGGTCATTAGTAACTGGAGTACTCATGAGGGTTGTGTTAGTTGGGCCTTATTATGGGGTAAAATTGTGTGGCGCGGTATGGGTCATGTCATGACGATTTTATCTTATAATCGGGACCCGTGTGATTGATTGATGCATGATAGGTGGCGCACTAAAGTGCAAGAGGATATGAGAATCATGGCATCATTAGTTTTGGTTATACATGTTGATCATATTATTTATGGCACACACGCATTAATTGATAACGTCCAGGGTATAGCAATGGCCAGGTGAGATTGCTTGTGACGCAACTCGTATATGATTGATGAACTGTATCATCTAATGGCCATGTGCATTGCGTGTATTATACTGAGATTCAACGTGCATGGTATGGAATACCAAGTAAGGTTGCATGTGAATCGACTATGTAGTTGGTGGTTGACCCTTGTTGTTGTGATTTGTTGGTTGTTGGTTGTTAGTCGTGGCTTGTTTGTGGGGTGGTTACGGAGAGATACCTTGAGTTGAGTTGTGTTAGAGTTCTAATCGGGGGCTTAGGGAGGATTCGCTGAGATTTATATTTCACCGGTTATTGTATAACCACTTTCAACTCCTTAGAATGACACTTTCGTCAATGAGGTTCGGTATCCCCAAGGATTGGGATACTGTCGTGACGTACCACCGCTTTCCGAGTCGGGCATATCTGTACGAGAAGTATCTCTCCACCATCTGGATGGATGAGGGACCCGGGCAATGGATACCCCATAGGTTCTTGGCATGGTTCATTCAGAAATGGAGATATGCTGATCGGTCCTCTGCAAGGCCATGACGGGCCGCCGAGTAGGGGCCTTAAGGACGCCAACTGGGATCCCATGGAGTTGGACCCTCCTGACGATGCAGTGGAGAATCCTGGCCCCGCTTCACCAGCAACTGACCCGTATAGCTCCATATCTGAATTGATGGAGTCTGAGTCCACCGGATCCAAGTGACTATAGTGTCGAGCCTGAGGGTTCTTTTTGGTGTATAGTTGAGTTTGCCTAGCCTAGCTTCTTTTTGGTCTGGCTTAAAGGATGAATCGGCCCTTTGTCCGGCTTGTAAATCAGAAACGATCCTCCGTAGGTTAATCTAATATGAAAAATGTAAAAATGTGTAAATATGAGTAGATGTTGTGTTTTTTCTATTCATCACACTATCCCTGTTTTCTTTCTTGATTGTTTGTTGATGGGGAGATGGTTCGCTTTCCGCTTGTGCATAATGAAAGATTAAAAAATGAAGGGTTGGCGATGAGTCCTGGGATATCGCTTTCTATCGACCAAGGAAAGGGTTGTTGTGTGCACGGGGTTCGGGGTATGACAAAAAGAAGTGGGAGACAAAGACTCACTATAACCAAATTGAAGTCGCCTATGATATTTTATATGGATCGGTGTTCGGAAAAGAATAGCGAGCACGTTAAGTCATAGAACTTTCCGTTCTTCGCAAGTAGAGAAGGACAATTATCTAATAAACATTCACTACCGAAAACATATTGGATGTGAAGCTCACTACAGATATGCAAATTAAGTAGTTGCCATCATCTACACATCTTCAACAACTCTCCCATTTCTCCATGTTATATTAAGAAGTGTAAACTGCGTTTAAACCTCTCTGCTCCTCTTGCAATTTCCTATAAGCGAGTCCTCGTTAGCAGAAGTAAAAAAATAACCTCTTTTTTTTTTCTTTTTCTTTTTTTCCGAGTATAGGTTTTTTTTCTTTCAATCATCGTCCGTAGTGCATGTTCATTTTGGTAGGCTTCTGATTGGTGCTGCGGTTTTCACATCCTTGCAATGGATAAAAAACAGCTAACAAATGGAAGTACATGGTTGAATCATAATGCAATGCATACTCTTGGCAAAGTGATGAAGTTCCTGCGGATTTCCCTTTTAAAAACTCCTCAGGTGATCCAATTTACTTCATCAAGAGGACTGGCTGACGTGTCGTATGCCGGAAAAGTCAAACAAAAATTGCAAAAGTTTGCAAACTCCGAAGGTCTGGTTGTTGTGACTTACATCATTTGAGGAAGGTGAAGCATAATCCACAAATTGAAACCATTGATTTTCAAAGTACTTTTTAGGAACCAAACACGAATGGACCTATGGCATATTCAAAGCTTTTTCAAGTGAAAAACTAGTAAGCGCTTTTCTTAATTAAACCAAAGCATAAAGGTGTCAAGCAGGATGAACTGGATATCGAATTGTGTTTTTCTAATCGAAATGCCATATCTCTATTCAATTTGACTAGGGTTAGTGTTCTGTCTGATTCCTTGATCCATTCCCAGCATAGTTCTCTCACTTGTACATTAATCAATGCATGCTTGCTAGATAATCCTTGCTCCAAGGACTTTCGAACTTTCAACAAAAACATAAAAACCAAAGCAAAAATCATGTTAATCCTCAAGTTCGCCGGTCTCAACAAGTCCATTCCAGAAACTACGAGACCATCTAGAAATCCATTCAACAGAATAGAAGATAACCTTATTAACAAAGCCTAGCTATGTGAAACAACCTTAAGAAATGCTTCAGTCCAAGATGAGATATGTTTTTGGTCCAACATATAAAAGTGCATTGCAAGCAAGCATATGCTCTAAATATTCTTTTTAGTTTCCTCCAAATAACAGAGTGGATCAAATTTTCTAATTTAACGAGGGAGAACATCAGCAACCCTAAACTATTTCTTTCGCAAATGTAAAAGCACATGCTCGGGAGACACGGAGATTGACCTTTTCAACAACATACACTATTGTATCAGTCTTTACACAAACAAGTTGAGCTTGAAAAGGCGTCAGATATCAATTATATAAGACAAACAAGGGGGGACTCAATTACTTGGCTCAGTTTTAGTGTTGCGCCCCGAACCCCGAACGCATGCCCATCCCTCTCTAGTCAATAATATTTTGCGACTTCCCAGGACGAGTCGCCGACCCATTCATTTTTAAGCACATGCGGAAGCGAAAATAAATCCCCTGACAATAATCATCTTGGGATAGAAAAACATGACATCAATTCACACAAGCACACTTTTATAAGCAACGAGATTTAGGTACGAAATGAGTCTAGTCGAAAGCCTACAAAAAGGTCGACTCTCAAAAGAGGTTGTCCTATGACATACTAATAGGACACATCCACCGATCCTCCATACTCCTCCTCCTCAGACTTCGGGGCCTTGGTCCTCCACGACCACCTTCTAAGAACCTGAAAATGGTTATTCAATAACCAGTAAGACAATGTCTCAGCAAGTCCATGCTCTAAGCCCCGATTAGGAGGGTAATACACCCAGAGGCATCCTAACCACACAATCACGCATTTTGTATAAAGGACTTACCTCGCCTCAAATCCACCCTACAAGTCAGTACAGTTTAAATAGGCACCCACACAAATTCACATAGATCGAAGTATCAATCAAATCGATCTAGTCGATTACATGTCAAGTGTATCGTTCCTAGGTCAATCAATCAGTACCATACATTCTCCACAATGTATATCTAGTCATCGAGCACACGTGCATTATCTTAGGCACCAGTTCACCAAAGTTATGCATCAAATCACAAAGCCCACGTGTCTCTTCCAAGATGCCACACTTGATTCCCTGGGCCCACGTGCATTCTCTTAGGCACTAGTTCGCCAAAGTGATGCATCAAATCACCAAGCCCACGTGCCCTTTTTACGATGCCCGGGCCGACGTGCCTTCCCTTAGGTGCTAACTCACTAAAGTGACGCATCAGATCACCGAGCCCCCGTGCCCATTTTACAATGCCATACTCTGTCACCAAGCCACGTGCATTCTCCTGGAGGACATACCGAGTCTATGAGCCATGTGCATTCTCTAAGGTGACCCCTTCGCCAAGATAACATATTCAACCACCGAAGTCACGTGCATTCTCCAAGTGATATTCCAATTCACCGAGCCCACGTATTTTCTTTCAGATGATAACCAACTTACTTTTGATACCAATAACCAATACCCAACGATTTCTCAATCAAATAATTAACAATCAACTCAATAGGAATAAATCCTAAAATTCATAATTAAATCAATTCCATACAAATTGAAGCTCAATTAAATAAACGGACTACACCACGACAATTAGCATGAAATTCCGGTCATCGGTCATCCCAGTTGAATTTCCGGAAAAATTAAATAAATAATTAATTAATTTCGAAAATTAATAAATAAATACTAAAAATCCAATTTATGCCCATAATGCCTAATTGAAGCCCAATAAGGATCAGGAAAAATCCTGAGAAGCATTCAGTAAATACTATAGGCAATTCTTTAACTAAGTACACTAACCACCTAACTAATATGCAATGCAATTAACTACTAATCACTAATACATTCTCATCTAACCATCTAATTACACTTAAATAAATCTAAACACCCCTTAAACGTTATTAGCCTACTAAGAAGATTTTAGTGTATAAACTCACCGGTTTAGCACAACAACCGGTACACGGCGACAACAACACGATGGCGAGAGGTTCGGAAGCTCGCGCTTTCATGGACGCGGTTGAGGCTGTGGGACGGCTGGATCAGCACGATGGGGACGGCGGCTGTGCATACACGACGAAGGGAGCAGTCCCTTTCTTTTCTCTCGCCACTCATTCTCTCGCGCCCTCTATTCTCTCTCTCAGTTTCTCTCTTCTCACTTGCCGCTCTCTCTCTTTCTCTCCCTCTGTTTTCTCTTTCTTCTACTGGCGGTCTTGTCCTTTCGAAGATTGGCTTGTTGACTCTTCTAGTCAACAGCCGAAGACACCGAGGCAGCAAGAGCTGCGGGCTGCTTCCACGTTGATCATGGCATGCAGACGTGTCTCCCTGCATGGGAGGTCTTCGACCGCTGGCCATTATTCGGGTCTTCTCTTACCAGCGCAAGAAGGGCTGATGCGTGGCTTCCATTTGATCGACATCCCCGGCTTCGCTTTCCAGCTGAAGAGAAGCCAACCTTCATACAGAGCACACGCCACCTTGCTCCCTCATGCAAGGACGTGGCAGCCTGGTCAACTCCCCTCCAATTGTTGACCCACGAAGAGGAGAACGTGCACGGAGCATCTCGGTTCCACGGCCCTCATTCGTGTGGGCCACATACGTGGGCTTCAATCACCGCATGGAGAAGGGAATTTTACGTGGATGCATGGCCGAAAATGTGGTCATCGGTGAGCCGTCTAAGAAGAAGGACGGTGGTGGCAGGGTGGTACAAAATTGAGGTCTTCGACTCCGTTGATTTTTTAGGCCGCTCGGGGTTAACGTGTCGTCATAGCTGACTGTGTTAAGCGAGAAATTTAGACGAGGAGCTATCACGAGAACGTTACAAAACGTGACGTTTCATTATGGCGAGTGTGATGATGAAGCGGGGTCGTAATTGGTGTCAGCAACGTAGTCTGATGACAAATTCGTCAACCCATCACAAATCATTACATGCTCGAGGTCCGGTGAAATTCGGATGTCACATTTGGGCCCCTACATCACGTCAAATCAAGCTCATTGGTACATGAATGGTCGTGATAAACACCCATCACGCGAACATTCCTTGTCAAGACTTGGCCTCCATTGACTTAGTCCCGGGCCGTCGCGTCAATTTATGAAAGTTGCTGTTCATTTCTTTTTCCTAGGAATATAAAATCAAAGTAATGAACACGTGCTTGTAGTTGTTGTGGAATGACCCGTCCATCGCGTCTAAAACCAAACTTGCATAATATCCGAAGATTTTCAATGTTGCCTATCACGCAGAAAGCACTGTACTTGGTCAACAATCTGCATTTATATATAGAGCACTTGTCGCCATGCCTCGTCAAGTAGATTACCTGGAGAGAGCCTAAAGTCTTTCTACTAATTTATCTAATAGGACTGACCTTTAACAAAAAGTTAAGCCAACAAATTTAGTATCAACCAAATAAATCAATTGCTCTTCACTATGATGTGCGTTTGACGAAAAACCAAAATCACTAATACTCTTAATTGTAACCTTTAAAAAATTAGCTTGTTAGTACTTTATGTGGGACATTAATTATAGTTAATCCTTTAAATGTCCTTGTTTGCGCAATCCAATCCATTGACAATTTTATCATGCAGTGTAGTCTCCAACGTAAGATATGGGCTGTAAGGGCCTGTTTGTTTGTATTTCTTTTTTGTGTTTTTAAACACTTTTTCTATTTTTTTTGTTCTTTTGTTCCCGGGAACAAAAAAAGAAACAGAAACAAGAAACACAAATTTTGTGTTTCTTGTTTCTCAAACACTTTTGAGAAACACTTTTTTTCTTTTTTTCTCTTATTTTCTTGTTCTTTTTCTTTTGGCCGGTCGCCGGCCTCGGCCATGGCCGGCGACCGGCCGACGAGGGGCGGCAGCCCGCCCCAGCCACGGCGAGGCCGAGGCTCGCCGTCCGGCGAGGCCGAGGCTCGCCGGCGGGCGAGGGTCGGCCTCGCGCCGCCCGGGCGACCTCAATCTCGCCCCGATCCGGCGAGGCCGACTCGCGTCGGATCTGGGCGACCTCGATCTCGCCCTGGATCCGGCGAGGCCGACCTCGCCCAGCGGCCGGTGAGCCTCGGCCTCGCCCGGTGGCCCGGCGAGGCCGCTCCTCGCCCGCCCGGGCGAGCTCGGCCTCGCCGGATCAAGGCGAGCCGACCTCGCGCCGGCCCGGGCGAGCTCGATCTCGCCCGATCCGGCGAGGCCGACCCTCGTCGGCCGGTCGCCGGCCAAGGCCTTGGCCGGCGACCGCCAAAAAGAAGAAAAAAATGAAAAAGAAAAAAAAGAAAAAAAGGAAAAATAGAAAAAAATAGAAAAAATAAAAGAAATAAAAAAATAATCCAAATTTACCAAACATGTTTCTGTTTATTTTTTATTCCCGAAACAAGTTTACCAAACGCGTTGTTTTGTTCAAAAATTGTTCCCCGGAACAGAAACACTTTTTTCTATTTCTGTTCCCTAGAACAATTTTTAAACAGAAACGCAAACAAACGCACCCTAAGTCACCATAATCTAACCATCGCAGCAATCTCTCCCACTTTAATTTTTTAACCGGGTCTTGCATGTGTGGGCCTCGTTCAGAAGCCAAACTATTGTGCTTCTATTTATCATCGTTCGCCTCGAAACTCCAAAAAAGAAGAAAGTCCATATTCATGAATTTTTGCAGGAAAAAAAAAAGAATGCTTGGTTTCTAAGTACATCCCATGTACTTTGGTGCTAATTCGTACGTTATTAATCATTACTAACGGGGATATATCAGCAACTTGAAAGTCTTCATGCTGCAGATGCGGAACATTTCTCCTCAAACAATCTCGATGGCTACCTCAATCTTCTTCTGATTGACCGTGACAATAAAATATGCAAACCAGAAGAGTAATGGTCATAATCACAAAAAGATCAAAATGTGTGATGCTGCCACGTATATTTTATTGGAGCAGGCGGAGAATAGAGAGTGCAGGAGTAGTTGAGTGCGGACCGTTTCTAGCAATCTCATTACTCAAAGACATAAGGCATTGGAGAGCAGCTGCGCATTGGAATATCATATAGCGTAAAATTAATTAAATAAGTTTGTGCTTCTAACAATCTCATTACTCAAAGACATAAGGCAGCGGGAGTGTCTTTTCAACTTTCGTCTCTTAAAATCGTTAGTACAAAATCTATCATGACAATTACGATTGGAAAGTTGCCTTTATCATCTACCCATCTTTAACAACTCTCCCAATTCTCTGAAAATATCTGCAGATGAGTTTCGAGGTTAGAAACAATAGAGGGACATTTGGTAATTTCAAGGAATTAGCAAAAATTCTTTGGTGTTGATAGCAAAAGCCTCTTTTGAATTATAACCTTCCGAAGCTTCGTTTTTCCAACAGAATTAGGTGACTTAATTAATATCCACCAGCACACATGGAAACAATCACACCCTTGATCCGCAAGTAAGCGATGTCATGTAAGTTCTAGAAGCCATTGGAATTTGGAATAAGAAATTGCTTACAAGTTATAACTTTCGTAAAACGTTTCTGCTCATAAGGTTGTGAAGCAGTCGCAGCTTTGGACAACAGCATCTTATTTCTGACCTCCCATGAACTTGTGTTCCCAAAGGTACTTAATGAATCAAGTTTTGTGCAACAGGAGAGTGAATCACTGCTATGTGGATTGCTACTAAGTTCAGTGTTTGGGATGTTAAATCAGACGAAGTCCCCTGATTATTACTGATACGAAATATCTGCAGCCCAAAACTTTCCATGGTGAAGATGAGTGTGAAAAGAGTTTTTCCTACTCTAGAAAGGGTCAATTCAATCCACTTTGGATGCATGAAACTGTGTTCAGAAAACAGTCCTTGTGTAATCATGCTGCTCTAAATTGATGCTGAAGAGCTGAAGAAGTGAAGGAGGAATAATGCAAGGTTGTAAAAGTTATGAATGAGCACTTCCATAGCTGATAATATGCATTGTTTAATCTGGAGATGAGAAAATCAAATAGACTGCCACCCGGTCATAGTGGTTATGGAACGGTTCATTGTCTGGAATTAAGAAAGGGGAAATAAAGATAGAAACATTGAAAACTTGGTCTTCTGCAGGGAAACTTGTTGCATAAATTGTTTACCAGGTCAAGCACTGTCATGTATAAATAGAGACCATGTCATGCAAGGCACCTCACTCCTCCCTCGAGCAATAATACTCTGAGCTAGGAAATAGAACCTGAGATCAGCCCCAACTCCCGCCCACAATGAAGTCCTTTCCAGTTAGCCTTCTCATTTTGGCTTTGGCAACTGCAACTGCCTTTGCTTATGACCCAAGTCCTCTTCAGGACATATGCGTGGCCATCAACGACCCCAAGTCTGCAGGTTAAACCTCTATTCTAGTGTTATTGGCATGCTGTTTTCTTCTTGTCAGCGATGCTATAAACAGAACATGCAAAATGGTTTTATTTTGGTAACATGACGACATTGTCATCGACTATAACTAGTACAATAGTCATCGCATATTGAGTGATGCATATTAAGATGAGTTCTGTTTTCTTATGCAGTGTTTGTGAACGGGGAGTTTTGCAAGGACCCTAAGCAAGCCAATGCAGATGACTTCACCTTTATGGGGTTCAGAAACCCTGGGAATACTGCAAACCCACTTGGATCGAAAGTCACACCTGCAACCGTCAACGAGTTTCCAGGACTCAATACTTTGGGCATATCCGCGGCTCGCATTGACTTCGCTCCTGGAGGTTTAAACCCTCCCCACACTCACCCTCGCGGCACCGAGGTCTTGGTCGTCATCGAGGGCACACTCCTTGTTGGCTTCGTCACATCCAACCAATTGAACAATACTCTCTTCACCAAAGTCTTGTACAAAGGCGATGTGTTTGTTTTCCCAATTGGACTCATTCACTTCCAGTTGAATACTGGAAAGACCCCTGCGCTGGCCTTTGCCAGTTTGAGCAGCCAAAATCCAGGAGTCATTACCATTGCTAACTCCATCTTTGGAGCAAAGCCACCCATTTCTGCTGATGTTCTCACCAAGGCCTTCCAAGTGGACAAGAAAACTGTGGACTACCTCCAGGCACAGTTTTGGTACGACAACAACTAAATGGAATGGATGACCAGAAAAACACCAACAGAAAATTGAGCCATTTAACTTACGCAAGCATTCCTAGTTTCCATGAGAGACTTCCAAGAATAAAAACACTGCTTTATGTCAGTGGTCAATGGGTATTTTTACCTCTTGTACGAGTAATTCCTCAGTAAAGTATTATTTACTAAGAATCTCCTGTTTCTCGATCCCTGTTTTGACGAAAGTTTCTCATATGGACCGGAGCCAAATGCCAAGCAAAGTCATAATAGAAACAAAACACAGATTTCGATCGATGCATATAAACTCGGTGAAAACAATTGCAACGACTTTGGGCACTCGGATCAGCCTCAAAATGATCATTAAAGTGTTGCTTGTCAAATTATCGAGCACAAAAGGTTATTGCACGCTTTCCATTGCGGGACCTGAACTCTCGTATTGATCAGACATCCATCAAGAACGATCCATCCATATTCCATTGGCGTCAAATTTTCATGCTCTGATTTTGTGATACTGCGGCACAAGTAATTCCCAATCCACGCTCAGCATGTCATGAAGATCAATGCTTCTTCTGCCAAGTTGCTGACTTTGTTCCTATTGCCCGGATGTATCGTCGTTCTTGTAGAAAACATGCTGTACTTTCACAGTTCGACATCTGCTACCAATTTGGTAGGAACTCTTACTATTCTTGTATTTCACCGCCCGCTGAATTTCTGACGATTTTCAAATGATGACTACTATCAATAAAAAGCCCAATCTGAAAAACCATTCACTAAGAAATCGTGCTATATGCAAAAAAATGCTCTCTAAAATAACTCTAGATAAAGTAGTTGATTAAAAGAAGAATATCGAAAGTTGGGATTTTTTATTTTTATTTTTTAAGTGGGAGACTAAGACTTACTATAACCAATTGAAGTCCCCTACCGCACTTCATGTGGAGAGGGCGTTCAGTGCAGAATAGAGACTTAACCATAGGACTTCCCATACTTCGCAAGTAGACACAGAAAATTATCTCATAAACTTTCAGCATCGAAAACGGTTTGGGTGTGAAGGTCGCAGCAGAGATATCTACTCATTTTCAACAAGTCTCTTATATCTCCATGTTATATTAAGATGCATTGATGACTCGGGGCCACAGCTCGAGAAATATATATCAATGGTACAAGATTTTTGAGGATGCTCTAATGGGGCTCACATTACCAAGTGGCACTTAGTCCTTGACCAATTTGTATCAATAATACAAGATTTTAGAGATCGCTCCCACAAGACTTATGTCATGGTACAGCACTTAGTCCTTGGCAACCTCATAACGTAATACAAGGTTTTAAAGGTGGCTCCTGCAAAACTCGCATCATCATGTAGAACTTAGTTCTTGACCAATGCATATCAATAGTATAAGATTCTCATTCTCAAACCCTATTAGGTTTCACAACCCAAGTTCATAAATCAATTCATATAACCTTTCACAATTTGTTTCATATGCTAGTTCTCCTACCAATCACAAGTATTTAAATTAAACTATTTCAAATGGTCAAAATCATTTCTAACTATTTCGAATACCATAAAGGATAACAAATGTTTGATCAAGTTTTTATGCCACGGATATGCTCCCTAATCTTTACCACTTTCAAAATATGATATAAAGAAGATATAACCACCAATCACCACTAACCAAAAGCCCGAATGGAAGCTAGGCTGCCTAGCAAGCTTCAAAGTTCTACAAAAAGAGAACATAATTTGAATATCAAATTTACACACCAAATAACTTCACCGAGACTCTATTAGGTAACACTATTTGTGGGTTGAGTCATTCACTATGGGTCGACAAAAGACCTCAAGGCAGGCAGTTGTGTGACGAATAATCACTTGCAAGATAAACAGCCACCCAAGCTTGTGCTACCAACTTTATCGTGTTGTATTTCTTTAACAAACTCCGATTCAAGCTATTAAGGTGTGGTTTGTACTCCTCATCGACAAGAAGACATGGGATCTCACTCCTCAATGAACGAGCGAGGGATAAGGTCAAAAGAGTAGTTTGGGCTTAGGTCCATAAATAACTAGTGAATAGCTTAACGCTTTCTCAACTTTAGAGTTTTCTTGTGCCGCCTATATATATTATATTTCTCTTGTAATTGAGTGATATATAGAGATGTAAGAGATGCTAATTATAGCATAATTATCTGTTGGATGTACCCCTTGACGGTAAATTAGGATAAAGTCGGTGTCTCGATTTCTCTTTCTTACGTTTAGACTCTATTTTGTTGTATTTGTGCACCAAATCCTAACAAGAGCAAACTTTGAAAGAAAAAAAAAACTCTTTTTAAGTATTATAAGATCCTTAGCTTTATCAACTCAAAAGATGACCAAAGAATAGTGAAAACCATTATAAAAACAAAAAAAATTGAACTGAGTAGCAATGTGCACAAAACTCTAAAAATTCGTTCCAATCGAACTATAACTTGAAACTAATTTTTGTAAGATCTCACGGCTCCACAACACCATAATTATCATTTCCACATAATTTTCACAGCCAAACGACTCCCGAATCGACACGGTAACTCAAAAGTAATATAGACCTGAATTTATGTCCTAACTACAAAATTTCCCTTGATTAAATGAACCAAGGATTATAATCCTAGGATGCTACAAAACAAAGGCAAACTTGAGTCATCGTAGCCTCCCGCGCGTACATGCAAAAGCCCCATTTCTTTTTCTTTCTCTGGTTCGTGACAAGGGGGAGAAGAGAAGGAAACATTTTCAGATTTATCTGGACTGAAGGTGGAATGGGCTGAGGTCTTGGGCCTTTTCTTTTCTTTTGCAAGCCTAAGTATTACATATTATGCAATTCAAAGCAAAATAAACGTTGTATTGAGAGCATTTTTAATGCTCAGTGGATGTAAACGCCCACCTAATAACCCAATTTAAAAAGCACATTCTAGAGGTTGATAAGACCGTGCCAATAAAATATGTAAAGCACAAGACTAATGGCCACAATCACAACAAATCAAAATTGGATGATGCTGCCACATGGTTTTATCGGTGCAGAGGGGAGAAAAGAGAGTGCATGAGTTGTTAGATAATGATCCTGAGAGAAGGATAAAGACGAACTGTTCTCTGAATGGATCGGTGTTTGAGAAGGTCAACAATGGACCTTTGACAACAGCAACAGAGATAGGGTTTAGGAAATCAACCCCTGGGTGAGCACTTTCAACAACTCTTTCCTTATTTCTCCAATTGACTAATCTGCTTCGCTGGGGCCGTAAGTAGATATCTAAATCCGGTGATGTGTCGTTCCGTTGCTGCTTCGACGAAACCCCGATCAGGTTAAATTTCCTCTGTTCCAGCTAAGGAATGCGTGAATCTAAGGTAGGAATGATATTCACAGATAACGTCAGCGTCTTTCTTTTTTATCTCTGTACTTCACTGTTGCAGCCGTCCAGGGTCGACTCAGCAGCGGGATGGTGCGGACCACTTCCTCAGAAAAAGTATCAGATCCTTAAAAAGTTGAATAATTCATTTACGAGAAAATGCAGGAATAGGCGTTCCTAATACGCCCTCACCATGAAAGGACTTGCCTAGTTGGTGATTTGCTTCCGATTTTTCAGTGTATCATGCAGGACGTTCACACCATAAAATCACTTGCTGTGCATTTGCGTTGTGATAATATTGACAAGGATAAGCAGAGCAAGCATCTTAATATCAGAGGGGTAAAAGGCCGATTCCAGCCAAAAGTAGGATCTAAAAAACTAATGAGTATTTAAACTTCCGTACGTAGATAATACTCCCCAGGAAGAAAACTCGAGATTACTAGTTATTGAAAATTTGATGTGCCGAAGGTAAGAAACCGGGGAACAGATGCCCACTGAATTATTACATAGCATCAAGTTAATAAACAAAAATTGCGCTCTAGCAATTTTATTAGGAAAAGAACACAAGTGTCATAACTTTTATATAGTGTTCACTTAAGTATCATAACTTTTTTCGCTCATTTAAATGTATAACTTATATACACTGTATATTATACAGTACTCACTTGAACACTATAACTTCCAATCAATCACTTTAATACTATAACTTTCATAAATATGCATCACAAGTGTCATGCCATGTTGAATAAGCGTTTTTAAAGTTATGACACTCAATTGAAAGCTATGACAATTAAGGAAACGTTGTAAAAATTATGTGCCCAAGTGGTCAGAAAAAAAGTCGAGGTATTCAAGTAAGCGTCATAAAAAATTATCGCATTTATAATGTCCATACCAATTTCAATACTCAAAGATGTAAGGTAGTCATACTATCTTTTGAATTTTCTCTCTCTTAAAATGGTTAGCGTAAAATGTATCATGACAATTACAATTAGAAACTTTCCTTCATCTAGCCACCCTTAACAAGTCTCCCACTTCTCTGAGAAAATCTGCGGAGGAGCTTCGAGATTTGAAACAATAAAGGGACATTTGGTAATTTCAAGGGAATTAGCTAAAATTCTTTGTGGTTGATAGCAAAGCCTCTTTTGAATTATAACCTTCCGAAGCTTCATTTTTCAACAGAATTAGGTGACTTATTTAATATCCACCAGCTCAACATGGAAACGGTCACACCCTTGATCCTCAAGCTGGCAATGTCCCATGAGTCCTAGAAGCCATTGGAATAAGACATTCCTCACAAGTTCTAACCTTTAAAACCTTTCTGCTCATTAGGTTACAGAGCAGAAGCAGCTTTGGACAACAGCATCTTACTTCTGACCTCCCATGAACCTTAGGCAAAGTTGCACATAACCATCAGTTAATGGACAAGGCACTAATTGTACTAAATGTTCATAACATCAGTGACGAGCTTGCATTGTCTATCCAAAGGTACATAATGCGAGGAAACAATCAGGCCCCTGATCCTCAAGTAAGCGATGTCATGTAAGTTCTAGAAGCCATTGGAATTTGGAATGAGATATTGCTCACAAGTTCAATTTTTCGTAAAACTTTTCTGCTCATAAGGTTGTAAAGCAGTCGCAGCTTTGGACAACAGCATCTTATTTCTGACCTCCCATGAACTTGTGTTCCCAAAGGTACTTAATGAATCAAGTTTTGTGCAACAGGAGAGTGAATCACTGCTATGTGGATTGCTACTAAGTTCAGTGTTTGGGATGTTAAATCAGACGAAGTCCCCTGATTATTACTGATAGGATATATCTGCAGCCCAAAATTTATGCTGATGAGCTGAAGAAGTGAAGGAGGAATAATGCAAGGTTGTAAAAGTTATGAATGAGCACTTCCATAGCTGATAATATGCATTGTTTAAGCTGGAGATGAGAAAATCAAATTGACTGCCACCCGGTCATAGTGGTTATGGAACGGTTCATTGTCTGGAATTAAGAAAGGGGAAATAAAGATAGAAACATTGAAAACTTGGTCTTCTGCAGGGAAACTTGTTGCATAAATTGTTTACCAGGTCAAGCACTGACATGTATAAATAGAGACCATGTCATGCAAGGCACCTCACTCCTCCCTCGAGCAATAATACTCTGAGCTAGGAAATAGAACCTGAGATCAGCCCCAACTCCCGCCCACAATGAAGTCCTTTCCAGTTAGCCTTCTCATTTTGGCTTTGGCAACTGCAACTGCCTTTGCTTATGACCCAAGTCCTCTTCAGGACATATGCGTGGCCATCAACGACCCCAAGTCTGCAGGTTAAACCTCTATTCTAGTGTTATTGACATGCTGTTTTCTTCTTGTCAGCGATGCTATAAACAGAACATGCAAAAAGGTTTTGTTTTGGTAGCATGACGACATTGTCATCGACTATAACTAGTACAATAGTCATCGCATATTGAGTGATCCACATTAAGATGAGTTCTGTTTTCTTATGCAGTGTTTGTGAACGGGGAGTTTTGCAAGGACCCTAAGCAAGCCAATGCAGATGACTTCACCTTTATGGGGTTCAGAAAGCCTGGGAATACTGCAAACCCACTTGGATCGAAAGTCACACCTGCAACCGTCAACGAGTTTCCAGGACTCAATACTTTGGGCATATCCGCGGCTCGCATTGACTTCACTCCTGGAGGTTTAAACCCTCCCCACACTCACCCTCGCGGCACTGAGGTCTTGGTTGTCATCGAGGGCACACTCCTTGTCGGCTTCGTCACATCCAACCAATTGAACAACACTCTCTTCACCAAAGTCTTGTACAAAGGCGATGTCTTTGTTTTCCCAATTGGACTCATTCACTTCCAGTTGAATATTGGAAAGACCCTGCGCTGGCCTTTGCCGGTTTGAGCAGCCAAAATCCAGGAGTCATTACCATTGCTAACTCCGTCTTTGGAACAAAGCCACCCATTTCTGCTGATGTTCTCACCAAGGCCTTCCAAGTGGACAAGAAAACTGTCGACTACCTTCAAGCACAGTTTTGGTACGACAACAACTAAATGGAACAGATGACTCAAGATATGCCGACAGAGCATTTGAGCCATAGTACTTATGAGATCATTGCTACTTTCCAAGATTGCTAAGAATAAATGAATAATTTTTCTCAATGTTTATAGGGTTGTTATATACCTTGTTGTATGAATCATTGAGCAATAAAGATCATTTACTAAGAATCTCTTTCAACCCAAACCCCCCGGGCGCTTTCTTGCCTCCCTCCCTCCCTCACTGTTTGAGGATAATTTCTCATTCGAAAGGAGCCAAATCCCAAGCAAAGTCATTCCTCACATTTAATTACGGGGCGAGGATCCATAAAAATTCCATCGATGTCACCTTTTTCAAGCTCTAATTTGGTGGAAGCACAGGAAAGGAAGTCCCAGTCCACACACCGCTTGTCATCAGGATCATTGCTTTGTGCTGCCTAGTTGTCTACTTGTTTCCTACTAACCACGATGTATCGTCATTTTGTAGAAAGCATGCGATATTATCGCAGTTCAACATCTGCATATCTGTGAAAACTGTCCTATGGCAATTACGTGGGAGCTCTTACAATTCATGTGTTCCACTCCATGCTGAATTTCAGGCCATTTTTGAAAACATGACTAGTTTCAACCAAAAGCCCGATTTGGAAAACCATTCACTAAGAAACTGTGCCACATAGCCAAAGAATACTCCCTAAAATAACTCAAGATAGAGTAGTTGATTAAAAGCAGAATATGGAAATTTAAAAGATGAAAAGAAGTGGGAGACAAAGACTCACTATAACCAAATTGAAGTCGCCTACAATATTTTATATGGATCAGGTGTTCGGAAAAGAATAGCGAGCACATTAAGTCATAGAACTTTCGGTTATTCGCAATTAGAGAAGGACAATTATCTAATAAACATTCACTACCGAAAACGGATTGGATGTGAAGCTTACTACAGATATGCAAATTAAGTAGTCGCCATCATCTACACATCTTCAACAACTCTCCCATTTCTCCATGTTAAATTAAGAAGTGTAAACTGCGTTTAAACCTCGCTGCTCCTCTTGCAATTTCCTATAAGCGAGTCCTCGTTAGCAGAAGTCAAAAAATAACCTTTTTTTTTCCGAGTGTAGAATTTTTTTTTTTTTGCTTTCAATCATCGTCCGCAGTACATATTCGTTTTGGTAGGCTTCTGATTGGTGCTGCGGTTTTTGCATCCTTGCAATGGATAAAAAACAGCTCAAAAATGGAAGTACATGATTGAATCGTAATGCAATGCATACGCCCGGCAAAGCGATGAAGTTCCTGCGTATTTCCTTTTTAAACGCTTCATGTGATCCAATTTACTTCATCAAGAGGACTGGCTGACGTGTCGTATGCCGGAAAAGTCAAACCAAAATTACAAAAATTTGCAAACTCCCAAGGTCTGGTTGTTGTGACTTACATCATTTGAGGATCACTGGAGGAAGGTGAAGCGCAATCCAAAAATTGAAACCATTAATTTTCAAAGTACTTTTTTAGGAACCAAACGCGAATGGACCTATGGCGTATTCAATGCTTTTTCAAGTGAAAAACTAGTAAGCACTTTTCTTAATTAAACCAAAGCATAGCAGTGTCAAGCAAGATAAACTAGATATCGAATTGTGTTTTTCTAATCGAAATGCCATATCTCTATTCAATTTGACTAGGGTTAGTGTTCTGCCTGATTCCTTGATCTATTCCCAGCATAGTTCTCTCACTTGTACATTAATCAATGCATGCTTGCTAGATAATCCATGCTCCAAGGACTTTTGAACTTCAACAAAAACATAAAAACCAAAGTAAAGGATCATGTTAATCTCAAGTTCGCCGATCTCAACAAGTCCATTCTAGAAACTATGAGACCATCTAGAAATCCATTCAACAGAATAGGAGATAACCTTATTAACAAAGCCTAGCTATGTGAAACAGCCTTAAGAAATGCTTTAGTCCAGGATGAGATATGTTTTTGGTCCAACATATAAAAGTGCATTGCAAGCAAGCATATGCTCTAAATATTCTTTTAGTTTCCTCCAAATAACAAAGTGGATCAAATTTTCTAATTTAACGAGGGAGAACATCAGCAAACCTAAACTATTTCTTTCGCAAATGTAAAAGCAAATGCTCGGGAGACACGGAGATTGACCCTTTCAACAACATTTGCAGAGACGCTATTGTATGTCAATTTTACACAAACAAGTTGAGCTTGAAAAGGCGTCAGATATAAATTATATAAGACAAACAAGGGTGGACTCAATTACTTGGCTCAGTTTTAGGCCCTAGATCACGTCAAATCACGCTCATTGGTACATGAATGGTCGTGATAATGTGATGAAGCTCCATCACGCGAACATTCCTTGTCAAGACTTGGCCTCCATTGATTTAGTCCCGGGTCGTCGCGTCAATTTATGAAAGTTGCTGTTCATGTTCTTTTTCCTAGGAATATAAAATCAAAGTAATGGACACGTGCTTGTAGTTGTTGTGGAATGACCCGTCTATCGCGTCTAAAACCAAACTTGCATAATATCCGAAGATTTTCAATGTTGCCTATCACGCAGAAAGCGCTGTACTTGGTCAACAATCTGCATTTATATATAGAGCACTTGTCGCCATGCCTCGTCAAGTAGATTACCTGGAGAGAGCCTAAAGTCTTTCTACTAATTTATTTAACAGGACTCGCCTTTAACAAAAAGTTAAGCCAACAAATTTAGTATCAACCAAATAAATCAATTGCTCTTCACCGTGATGTGCATCCGACGAAAAACCCAAATCACTTAAACTCTTAATTGTAACCCTTAAAAAATTAGCTTGTTAATACTTATGTGGGACATTAATTATAGTTAATCCTTTAAATGTCCTTGTTTGAGCGATCTAATCCATTGACAATTTTATTATGCAGTGTAGTCTTCGACATAAGATATGGGCTGTAAGTCACCATAATCTAACCATCTTGGCAATCTCGCCCACTTTAATTTTTTAACCGGGTCTTGCATATGTGGGCCTCCTTCAGAAGCCGAACTATTGTGCTTCTATTTATCATCGTTCGCGTCAAAACCCCAAAAAAAGAAGAAAGTCCATATTCATGAATTTTTGCAGAAAAAAAAAAGAATGCTTGGTTTCTAAGTACATCCCATGTACTTTGGTGCTAATTCGTACGTTATTAATCATTACTAACGAGGATATATCAGTAACTGAAAGTCTTCGTGCTGCAGATGCGGAACATTTCTCCTCAAGCAATCGCGATGGCCACCTCAATCTTCTTCTGATTGACGGTGACAATAAAATATGCAAACCAGAAGAGTAATGGTCATAATCACAAAAAAAAAAAAAATCAAAATGTGTGATGCTGCCACGTATATTTTATTGGTGCGGGCGGAGAATAGAGAGTGCAGGAGTAGTTGAGTGCGGACCGTTTCTTCAAAAAGAGCAACATAGCCTGAAAAAGTCAAATATTTTATTTACTAGGTGTTCCAAATACATCTTCACCACTAAAAGACTTGCCTAGTTGGTGATTCGCTTCCTGTTCTTCAGTATATCATGCCATTGTTACATAAAGCACCCAGGATGTTCACACTATTTGGTCACCTCCTGTGTACTTGTGTCATGATAACAACATCAAATGGAGCAAGCATCTTGATATCAGAGAGGTAAAAGGCATGGAGCAAGCATCTTAATATCAGCCGAAAGTATGATCTGAAAACTAATGAGTATTCAAACTTTTGTATGTAGATACTACTCTCCAAGAAGAAAACTCAAGATTGTTAGTAATAAAAATTTGATATGTGGAAGGTAAGGGCCCGTTTGGCAATGTCCTACTCTTTCATTTTTCTAATTTTTCGTTCCCCAAAAAAAAATTATTTGATAACGTCAACTAGTTTTTATATTTCTTAAAATAGAAAAGTGATCGGGAAATAGATTTGTAATAGAAATAAGAACTAGAAAAAAGCATTTTATTGTTTCCGAAAATAAATTCTAGAAATAAGTTATTTCTTCTTCTTCTTTTCTTTTCTTCTTCCTTGTCCCCCCCTCGCCCTTGGCCACTGCCCTCTGTTGTCCAACCAACACTAGCCAGCCGCTGCCACGCATTGCCCGACACCCGCCACCCACAACCCGCTGTTCGTGGCAGCAAAGGCAAGGAAGAACCAAAAAAGAAAAAAAGAAAAAAATCTCAAAAATTATTAAAAAATTAAAATAAATTATACGTTACAAAAAAAAAAATGTGGATTGTACCAAACACATTCCTATTCTTTTTTCACTATGAGAATGGAAATTTTGTATAATTACTAAATGCATTCTTTTATTTAGAAATTATTCTGAAGAATATAAATATATAAATAAAGCTATTTTTAAAAAGAAATTGTTTTCCCAAACAGAAGTGTTATCAAACAGACCTAAGAAACTACGGAAGGAAGACTCGCTATTTACTAACTTAAAAGTCTCCTAAACTTATTTTGGTGGAGCAGCTGTGCATCGGAATATCATATAACGTAAAATTAATTAAATAAATTTGTGCTTCTAGCAATCTCATTACTCAAAGACATAAGGCAGCGGGACTGTCCTTTCAACTTTCGTCTCTTAAAATGGTTAGCACAAAATCTATCATGACAATTACGATTGGAAAGTTGCCTTCATCATCTACCCATCTTTAACAACTCTCCCACTTCTCTGAGAAAATCTGTAGAGGAGCTTCGAGGTTAGAAACAATAGAAGGACATTTGGTAATTTCAAGGAATTAGCTAAAATTCTTCGGTGTTGATAGCAAAAGCCTCGTTTGAATTATAACCTTCCGAAGCATCGTTTTTCCAACAGAATTAGGTGACTTAATTAATATCCACTAGCTCAACATGGAAACAATCAGGCACCCTTGATCCTCAAGTAAGCGATGTCATATAAGTTCTAGAAGCCATTGGAATTTGGAATAAGATATTGATTACAAGTTCTATTTTTCGTAAAACCTTTCTGCTCATATGGTTGTAGAGCAGTCGCAGCTTTGGACAGCAGCATGTTATTTCTGACCTCCCATGAACTTGGGTTCCCAAAGGTACTTAATGAATCAAGTTTTGTACAACAGGAGAGTGAATCACTGCTATGTGGATTGCTACTAAGTTCAGTGTTTGGGATGTTAAATCAGACGAAGTCCCCTAATTATTACTGATAGGATATATCTGCAGCCCAAAAATTTCCATGGTGAAGATGAGTGTGAAAAAAGTTTTTCCTACTCTAGAAAGGGTCAATTCAATCCACTTTGGACGCATGAAACTGTGTTCAGAAAACAGTCCTCGCGTAATCATGCTGCTCCAAATTGATGCTGAAGAGCTGAAGAAGTGAAGGAGGAATAATGCAAGGTTGTAAAAGTTATGAATGAGCACTTCCATAGCTGATAATATGCGTTGTTTAAGCTGGAGATGAGTAAATCAATTGACTGCCACCCGGTCATAGTGGTTACGGAACGGTTCACTGTTTGGAATTAAGAATGGGGAAATAAAGATAGAAACATTGAAAACTTGGTCTTCTGCAGGGAAACTTGTTGCATAAATTGTTTACCAGGTCAAGCACTGTCATGTATAAATAGAGACCATGTCATCTAAGGCACCTCACTCCTCCCTCGAGCAATAATAATCTGAGCTAGGAAATAGAACCTGAGATCAGCCCCAACTCCCGCCCACAATGAAGTCCTTTCCAGTTAGCCTTCTCATTTTGGCTTTGGCAACTGCAACTGCCTTTGCTTATGACCCAAGTCCTCTTCAGGACATATGCGTGGCCATCAACGACCCCAAGTCTGCAGGTTAAACCTCTATTCTAGTGTTATTGACATACTGTTTTTCTTCTTGTCAACAATGCTATAAACAGAAAATGCAAAAGGTTTTGTTTTGGTAGCATGACGACATTGTCATCGACTATAACTAGTACAATAGTCATCGCATATTGAGTGATGCATATTAAGATGAGTTCTGTTTTCTTATGCAGTGTTTGTGAACGGGAGTTTTGCAAGGACCTAAGCAAGCCAATGCAGATGACTTCACCTTTATGGGGTTCAGAAACCCTGGGAATACTGCAAACCCACTTGGATCGAAAGTCACACCCGCAACCGTCAACGAGTTTCCGGGACTCAATACTTTGGGCATATCCGCGGCTCGCATTGACTTCGCTCCTGGAGGTTTAAACCCCTCCCCACACTCACCCTCGTGGAGGCCCGAGGTCTTGGTCGTCATCGAGGGCACACTCCTTGTCGGCTTCGTCACATCCAACCAATTGAACAACACTCTCTTCACCAAAGTCTTGTACAAAGGCGATGTCTTTGTTTTCCCAATTGGACTCATTCACTTCCGGTTGAATATTGGAAAGACCCTGCGCTGGCCTTTGCCGGTTTGAGCAGCCAAAATCAGGAGTCATTACCATTGCTAACTCCGTCTTTGGAGCAAAGCCACCCATTTCTGCTGATGTTCTCACCAAGGCCTTCCAAGTGGACAAGAAAACTGTCGACTACCTCCAGGCACAGTTTTGGTACGACAACAACTAAATGGAATGGATGACCAGAAAAACACCAACAGAGGATTGAGCCATTTAACTTACGCAAGCATTCCTAGTTTCCACGAGAGACTTGCAAGAATAAAAACACTGCTTTATGTCGGTGGTCAATGGGTATTTTTACCTCTTGTATGAGTTATTGATCGGTAGAGTATTATTTACTAAGAATCTCCTGTTTCTCGATCCTGTTTTGACGAAAGTTTCTCATATGGACCGGAACGAAATGCCAAGCAAAGTCATAATAGAAAGAAAACACAGATTTCGATCAGATGCATATAAAGCTCGGTGAAAACAATTGCAACGACTTTGGGCACTCGGATCAGCCTCAAAATGATCATTGAAGTGTTGCTTGTCAAATTATCGAGCACAAAGGTTATTGCACGCTTTCCATTGCGGGACCCGAACTCTCGTATTGATCGGACATCCATCAAGAACGATCCATCCATATTCCATTGGTGTCAAATTTTCATGCTCTGATTTTTGTGATCTTGCGGCACGTGAAGTCCCAATCCACGCTCAGCATGTCATGAAGACCAATGCTTCGTGCTGCCAAGTTGCCGACTTTGTTCCTATTGCCTGGATGTATCGTCGTTCTTGTAGAAAACATGCTGTACTTTCACAGTTCGACATCTGCTACCAATTTGGTGGGAACTCTTACTATTCTTGTATTTCACCGCCCGCTGAATTTCTGACGATTTTCGAAATGATGACTACTATCAATAAAAATCCCAATATGAAAACCATTCACTAAGAAATCGTACTATATGCAAAGAATACTCTCTAAAGTAACTCTAGATAAAGTAGTTGATTAAAAGAAGAATATCAAAAGTTGAAAAAAAAAAAAAAAAAGTACGAGACTAAGGATCCGTTCATTTCGCATAAAATACCACCTTTTCGGAAAATATTTTCTAGAAAGTCTTTTTTTTTTTTTGAAAAT